>NC_052311.1:66398564-66508564 GCF_016432855.1 Salvelinus namaycush | reverse complement strand
GATATACACACGCTAAGCCCCCCTCCCAGACACGTGTGTAAACACTATGATATACACACGCTAAGCCCCCCTCCCAGACATGTGTGTAAACACTATGATACACACACACTTATCCCCCCTCCCAGACACGTGTGTAAACACTATGATACACACACACTTAGCCCCCCTCCCAGACATGTGTGTAAACACTATGATACACACACACTTAGCCCCCTCCCAGACACGTGTGTAAACACTATGATATACACACACTAAGCCCCCCTCCCAGACACGTGTGTAAACATTATGATACACACACACTTAGCCCCCTCCCAGACACGTGTGTAAACACTGATACACACACACATACACACACACCTAGCCCCCCTCCCAGACATGTGTGTAAACATTGATACACACACACACACACCTAGCCCCCCTCCCAGACACGTGTGTAAACACTGATACACACACACTTAGCCCCCCTCCAAGACACGTGTGTAAACACTATGATACACACACACTTAGCCCCCCTCCCAGACATGTGTGTAAACACTGATACACACACACACTTAGCCCCTTCCCCGACACGTGTGTAAACACTATGATACACACACACTTAGCCCCCCTCCCAGACATGTGTGTAAACACTGATACACACACACACTTAGCCCCTTCCCAGACACGTGTGTAAACACTATGATACACACACACTTAGCCCCCTTCCCAGACACGTGTGTAAACACTATGATACACACCCACTTATCCCCCCTCCCAGACACGTGTGTAAACACTATGATACACACACACATAGCCCCCCTCCCAGACATGTGTGTAAACACTATGATACACACACACTTAGCCCCCTCCCAGACACGTGTGTTAACACTATGATACACACACACTTAGCCCCCCTCCCAGACACGTGTGTAAACACTGATACACAGACACAAACACACACCTAGCCCCCCTCCCAGACATGTGTGTAAACACTGATACACACACACACTTAGCCCCTTCCCAGAGACGTGTGTAAACACTATGAAACACACCCACTTATCCCCCCTCCCAGACACGTTTGTAAACACTATGATGCACACACACTTAGCCCCCTCTCAGACACGTGTGTAAACCCTATGATAAACAAAGACTTAGCCCCCCTCCCAGTCACGTGTGTAAACACTATGATGCACACACACTTAGCCCCCCTTCCAAACACATGTGTAAACAATATGATACACATACTTAGCCCCCCTCCCAGACACGTGTGTAAACACTGATACACACACACATACACACACACACCTAGCCCCCCTCCCAGACATGTGTGTAAACACTGATACACACACACACTTAGCCCCCCTCCCAGACACGCGTGTAAACACTGATACACACACACACACACACACACCTAGCCCCCCTCCCAGACATGTGTGTAAACACTATGATACACACACACTTAGCCCCCCTCCCAGGCACGTGTGTAAACACTATGATACACACACACACTTAGGCCCCTCCCAGACATGTGTGTAAACACTATGATACACACACACTTAGCCCCCCTCCCAGGCACGTGTGTAAACACTATGATACAAACACACACTTAGCCCCCTCCCAGACACGTGTGTAAACACTATGATACACACACACTTAGCCCCCTCCCAGACACGTGTGTAAACACTGATACACACACACATACACACACACACCTAGCCCCCCTCCCAGACATGTGTGTAAACACTGATACACACACACACTTAGCCCCCCTCCCAGACACGTGTGTAAACACTGATACACACACACACACACACACCTAGCCCCCCTCCCAGACATGTGTGTAAACACTGATACACACACACACTTAGCCCCTTCCCAGACACGTGTGTAAACACTATGATACACACCCACTTATCCCCCCTCCCAGACACGTGTGTAAACACTACGACACACACACACCTAGCCCCCCTCCCAGACACGTGTGTAAACACTATGATACACACACACTTAGCCCCCCTCCCAGGCATGTGTGTAAACACTGATTCACACACACACACACCTAGCTCCCTCCCAGACATGTGTGTAAACACTGATACACACACACACGTAGCCCCTTCCCAGACACGTGTGTAAACACTATGATACACACACACTTAGCCCCCTTCCCAGACACGTGTGTAAACACTATGATACACACCCACTTATCCCCCCCTCCCAGACACGTGTGTAAACACTATGATGCACACACACCTAGCCCCCCTCCCAGATACGTGTGTAAACACTGATACACACACACACACACACACCTAGCCCCCCTCCCAGACATGTGTGTAAACACTGATACACACACACTTAGCCCCTTCTAAGACACGTGTGTAAACACTATAATACACACACACACTTAGCCCCCTTCCCAGACACGTGTGTAAACACTATGATACACACCCACTTATCCTCCCTCCCAGCCACTCGTGTAAACACTACGACACACACACACACTTAGCCCCCCTCCCAGACATGTGTGTAAACACTGATACACACACACACTTAGCCCCTTCCCAGACACGTGTTTAAACACTGATACACACACACTTAGCCCCCTTCCCAAACACGTGTGTAAACACTATGATACACACCCACTTCTCCCCCCTCCCAGACACGTGTGTAAACACTATGATACACAAACACTTAGCCCCCCTCCCAGACACGTGTGTAAACATTACGATACACACACACTTGGCCCCCCTCCCAGACATGTGTGTAAACACTATGATACACACATACTTTTCCCCCCTCCCAGACATGTGTGTAAACACTATGATGCACACACTTAGCCCCCCTCCCAGACACGTGTGTTAACACTATGATATACACACAATAAGCCCCCCTCCCAGACACGTGTGTTAACACTATGATACACACACACTTAGCCCCCCTCCCAGACACATGTGTAAACACTGATTCACACACACTTATCCCCCCTCCCAGACACGTGTGTAAACACTATGATACACACACACTTAGCCCCCCTTCCAAAGACGTGTGTAAACACTATGATACACACACTTAGCCCCACTCCCAGACACGTGTGTAAACACTATGATACACACACACACACACACACACACACACACACACACACACACACACACACACACACACACACACACACACACACACACACACACACACACACACACACCTAGCCCCCCCCCAGACATGTGTGTAAACACTGATACACACACACACTTAGCCCCTTCCCAGACACGTCTGTAAACATTATGATACACACACACACTTAGCCCCCTTCCCAGACAAGTGTGTAAACACTATGATACACACACACTTATCCCCACTCCCAGACACGTGTGTAAACACTACGACACACACACTTACCTCCTTCCAAACACGTGTGTAAACACTATGATACACACACTTAGCCCCACTCCCAGACACGTGTGTAAACACTATGATGCACACACACTTAGCCCCCTCCCACACACGTGTGTAAACACTATGATACACACACACTTAGTCCCCCTCCCAGGCACGTGTGTAAACACTGATACACACACACACACACACACACACACCTAGCCCCCCTCCCAGACATGTGTGTAAACACTGATACACACACACACTTAGCCCCTTCCCAGACACGTGTGTAAACTCTATGAAACACACCCACTTATCCCTCCTCCCAGACACGTGTGTAAACACTATGATGCACACACACTTAACCCCCTCTCAGAGACGTGTGTAAACACTATGATACACACACACTTAGCCACCCTCCCAGACACGTGTGTAAACACTGATACACACACACTTAGCCCCCCTCCCAGACACGTCTGTAAACACTACGACACACACACACTTAGCCCCCATCCCAGACACGTGTGTTAACACTACGACACACACACACTTAGCCCCACTCCCAGACACGTGTGTGTATACACTGATACACACACACTTAGCCCCACTCCCAGACATGTGTGTAAACACTATAATATACACACACTAAGCCCCCCTCCCAGACACGTGTGTAAACACTATGATACACACACACTTAGCCCCACTCCCAGACACGTGTGTAAACACTACGACACACACACACTTAGCCCCCCTCCCAGACACGTGTGTAAACACTGATACACACACACTTAGCCCACCTCCCAGACATGTGTGTAAACACTGATACACACACACACTTAGCCCCCCTCCCAGACACGTGTGTAAACACTATGATACACAAACACTTAGCCCCCCTCCCAGACACGTGTGTAAACATTACGATACACACACACTTAGCCCCCCTCCCAGACACGTGTGTAAACACTATGATACACACACACTTAGCCCCCCTTCCAAACTTGTGTCTAAACACTTTGATACACACACTTAGCCCCCCTCCCAGACACGTGTGTTAACACTATGATACACACACACTTAGCCCCCCCCAGACACGTGTGTAAACACTGATACACACACACTTATCCCCCCTCCCAGGCACGTGTGTAAACACTGATACACACACACACACACACACAAACACCTAGCCCCCCTCCCAGACATGTGTGTAAACACTGATACACACACACACTTAGCCCCTTCCCAGACACGTGTGTAAACACTATGATACACACACACTTAGCCCCCTCCCAGACACGTGTGTAAACACTATGATACACACCCACTTAGCCCCCCTTCCAGACAAGTGTGTAAACACTGATACACACACACACTTAGCCCCTTCCCAGACACGTGTGTAAACACTATGATACACACACACTTAGCCCCCTTCCAGACACGTGTGTAAACACTATGATACACACCCACTTATCCCCCTTCCCAGACATGTGTGTAAACACTATGATACACACACACTTAGCCCCCCTCCCAGACATGTGTGTAAACACTGATACACACACACTTAGCCCCCCTCCCAGACACGTGTGTAAACACTATGATACACACACACTTAGCCCCTACCCAGACACGTGTGTAAACATTATGATACACACACACTTAGCCCCACTCCCAGACACGTGTGTAAACAATACGACACACACACACTTAGCCCCCCTCCCAGACACGTGTGTAAACACTGATACACACACACACTTAGCCCCCCTCCCAGACATGTGTGTAAACACTACGATACACACACACACTTAGCCCCCCTCCCAGACACGTGTGTAAACACTATGATACACACACACTTATCCCCCCTCCCAGACACGTGTGTAAACACTACGATACACACACACTTAGCCCCGCTCCCAGACACGTGTGTAAACACTATGATACACACATACTTAGCCCCCCTCCCAGACACATGTGTAAACACTGATACACACACGCACTTAGCCCCCCTCCCAGACACGTGTGTAAACACTGATACACACACACTTAGCCCCCCCCTCCCAGACACGTGTGTAAACACTGATACACACAAACACTTAACCCCCCCCTCCCAGACACATGTGTAAACACTATGGTACACACACACTTAGCCCCCCTCCCAGACACATGTGTAAACACTGATACACACACACACCTAGCCCCCCTCCCAGACACGTGTGTAAACACTATGATACACACACACTTAGCCCCCCTCCCAGACACATGTGTAAACACTGATACACACATACTTAGCCACTTCCCAGACACGTGTGTCAACACTATGATACACACACACTTATCCCCCCTCCCAGACACGTGTGTAAACACTGATACACACACACACTTAGCCCCCTTCCCAGACACATGTGTAAACACTATGATACACACACACTTATCCCCCCTCCCAGACACGTTTGTAAACACTACGATACACACACACTTAGCCCCCCTCCCAGACACGTGTGTAAACACTATGATACACACATACTTAGCCCCCCTCCCAGACACATGTGTAAACACTGATACACACACGCACTTAGCCCCCCTCCCAGACACGTGTGTAAACACTGATACACACACACAAACTTAGCCCCCCCCTCCCAGACATGTGTGTAAACACTATGATACACACACACTTATCCCCCCTCCCAGACACGTTGTAGCGGTATTAATTAGAGAATGTTAAAGAAGATTTTGTTCGGGCGCCAGGCAGGTATTAACCATGCCGAAAGAAAAATAGTAGAACAGTGAGAGTACCACTACCAGACCCACACACATCAGCAGAAGAGACTGCCTAGAGTGTAGCCTGTTGACCAGATAGCCAGCGGAGAGAAAAAAGAATACACACCCTATAGATCCCACATCACAGCACAGTCCTTCCACAATTCTTGGTAACCCCACCAAGCATACCTCATATAATAATAATGGCAGAGCAAATAAACAGTAACTTCATACAATAAAGAATGAACCCAGTCATCACACAGAGGATTTGCAATAGTTTGTATTCTCTTCCAGTGGAGGAGTGCAGAGGGTATGAATGTGGGGTGTTCATATACACACTAGTCCAGCTCCAATGAACTTCAATGCATTTAGGAAAATAGAGTCTGTTGCAGAGTAAAGCACTGGAACATAGCGGGAAGAGAAAGAGAGAAAGGGAACAAGAGAGGTCTTAGCTGTGGTCTTTAGGGTGCACGGGTACGGTCTGACTGTCCGATGGTGTGTTGGGTTGTAGTTTAACGCTTCGCAAAAATGTTGCTACTAATCCATTGCGATCCATAACCGTCGCGGTCCCACATGAGAACAACCACGTCGTCGAGCGATCACACCGAGGATTGATTTAAATACTGTATAACTACATACGCTGAAGACAAACAAAAAACTTCTGCAGCATAGCACACACAACCAAAACTGTCGCGCCACCCAAGAGCTCCTCCCCAAAGAGCTGAACAAGCTCTCTTTTATTTTCTCCTTCCTTACTGCTCATGCGCTCTTAAAGTGGCAGCACACGGTGAAGGCTCCGTGCAGGATTTCGCCACAACGTGTGTAAACACTATGATACACACACACTTCTCCCCCCTCCCAGACACGTGTGTAAACACTATGATACACACACACTTAGCCCCCCTCCCAGACACGTGTGTAAACACTATGATACACACACACACTTAGCCCCCCTCCCAGACACGTGTGTAAACACTATGATACACACACACACTTAGCCCCCCTCCCAGACACGTGTGTAAACACTATGATACACACACACACTTAGCCCCCCTCCCAGACACGTGTGTAAACACTATGATACACACACACTTAGCCCCCCTCCCAGACACGTGTGTAAACACTATGATACACACACACACTTAGCCCCCCTCCCAGACACGTGTGTAAACACTATGATACACACACACACTTAGCCCCCCTCCCAGACACGTGTGTAAACACTATGATACACACACACACTTAGCCCCCCTCCCAGACACGTGTGTAAACACTATGATACACACACACACTTAGCCCCCTTCCCAGACACGTGTGTAAACACTATGATACACACACACTTAGCCCCCCTCCCAGACACGTGTGTAAACACTATGATACACACACACTTATCCCCCCTCCCAGACACGTGTGTAAACACTGATACACACACACACTTAGCCCCCTTCCCAGACACATGTGTAAACACTATGATACACACACACTTATCCCCCCTCCCAGACACGTGTGTAAACACTACGATACACACACACTTAGCCCCCCTCCCAGACACGTGTGTAAACACTATGATACACACATACTTAGCCCCCCTCCCAGACACATGTGTAAACACTGATACACACACGCACTTAGCCCCCCTCCCAGACACGTGTGTAAACACTGATACACACACACTTAGCCCCCCCCCCCCTCCCAGACACGTGTGTAAACACTGATACACACAAACACTTAACCCCCCCCTCCCAGACACATGTGTAAACACTATGGTACACACACACTTAGCCCCCCTCCCAGACACATGTGTAAACACTGATACACACACACACCTAGCCCCCCTCCCAGACACGTGTGTAAACACTATGATACACACACACTTAGCCCCCCTCCCAGACACATGTGTAAACACTGATACACACATACTTAGCCACTTCCCAGACACGTGTGTCAACACTATGATACACACACACTTATCCCCCCTCCCAGACACGTGTGTAAACACTGATACACACACACACTTAGCCCCCTTCCCAGACACATGTGTAAACACTATGATACACACACACTTATCCCCCCTCCCAGACACGTGTGTAAACACTACGATACACACACACTTAGCCCCCCTCCCAGACACGTGTGTAAACACTATGATACACACATACTTAGCCCCCCTCCCAGACACATGTGTAAACACTGATACACACACGCACTTAGCCCCCCTCCCAGACACGTGTGTAAACACTGATACACACACACAAACTTAGCCCCCCCCTCCCAGACATGTGTGTAAACACTATGATACACACACACTTATCCCCCCTCCCAGACACGTTGTAGCGGTATTAATTAGAGAATGTTAAAGAAGATTTTGTTCGGGCGCCAGGCAGGTATTAACCATGCCGAAAGAAAAATAGTAGAACAGTGAGAGTACCACTACCAGACCCACACACATCAGCAGAAGAGACTGCCTAGAGTGTAGCCTGTTGACCAGATAGCCAGCGGAGAGAAAAAAGAATACACACCCTATAGATCCCACATCACAGCACAGTCCTTCCACAATTCTTGGTAACCCCACCAAGCATACCTCATATAATAATAATGGCAGAGCAAATAAACAGTAACTTCATACAATAAAGAATGAACCCAGTCATCACACAGAGGATTTGCAATAGTTTGTATTCTCTTCCAGTGGAGGAGTGCAGAGGGTATGAATGTGGGGTGTTCATATACACACTAGTCCAGCTCCAATTAACTTCAATGCATTTAGGAAAATAGAGTCTGTTGCAGAGTAAAGCACTGGAACATAGCGGGAAGAGAAAGAGAGAAAGGGAACAAGAGAGGTCTTAGCTGTGGTCTTTAGGGTGCACGGGTACGGTCTGACTGTCCGATGGTGTGTTGGGTTGTAGTTTAACGCTTCGCAAAAATGTTGCTACTAATCCATTGCGATCCATAACCGTCGCGGTCCCACATGAGAACAACCACGTCGTCGAGCGATCACACCGAGGATTGATTTAAACACTGTATAACTACATACGCTGAAGACAAACAAAAAACTTCTGCAGCATAGCACACACAACCAAAACTGTCGCGCCACCCAAGAGCTCCTCCCCAAAGAGCTGAACAAGCTCTCTTTTATTTTCTCCTTCCTTACTGCTCATGCGCTCTTAAAGTGGCAGCACACGGTGAAGGCTCCGTGCAGGATTTCGCCACAACGTGTGTAAACACTATGATACACACACACTTCTCCCCCCTCCCAGACACGTGTGTAAACACTATGATACACACACACTTAGCCCCCCTCCCAGACACGTGTGTAAACACTATGATACACACACACACTTAGCCCCCCTCCCAGACACGTGTGTAAACACTATGATACACACACACTTAGCCCCCCTCCCAGACACGTGTGTAAACACTATGATACACACACACACTTAGCCCCCCTCCCAGACACGTGTGTAAACACTATGATACACACACACACTTAGCCCCCTCCCAGACACGTGTGTAAACACTATGATACACACACACACTTAGCCCCCCTCCCAGACACGTGTGTAAACACTATGATACACACACACACTTAGCCCCCCTCCCAGACACGTGTGTAAACACTATGATACACACACACTTAGCCCCCCTGCCAGACACGTGTGTAAACACTATGATACACACACACACTTAGCCCCCCTCCCAGACACGTGTGTAAACACTATGATACACACACACACTTAGCCCCCCTCCCAGACACGTGTGTAAACACTATGATACACACACACACTTAGCCCCCCTCCCAGACACGTGTGTAAACACTATGATACACACACACACTTAGCCCCCTTCCCAGACACGTGTGTAAACACTATGATACACACACACTTAGCCCCCCTCCCAGACACGTGTGTAAACACTATGATACACACACACTTAGCCCCCCTCCCAGACACTTGTGTAAACACTATGATACACACACACTTACCCCCCCTCCCAGACACTTGTGTAAACACTACGATACACACACACTTAGCCCCCCTCCCAGACATGTGTGTAAACACTATGATACACACTTACTTAGCCCCCCTCCCAGACGCGTGTGTAAGCACTGATACACACACACTTAGCCCCCCTTCCAGACACGTGTGTAAACACTATGATACACACACTTAGCCCCCCTCCCAGACATGTGTGTAAACACTATGATACACACACACACTTAGCCCCCCTCCCAGACACGTGTGTAAACACTATGATACACACACACTTATCTCCCCTCCCAGACACGTGTGTAAACACTATGATACACACACGTAAACAGACATGGGTTCATGTGAAGGACTTGTAATTGCATGCTTCAGCACAGTATCATGATAGGTTTGGTGTTGTAGGGGAAACTTGACAGGAAACTCAAGGGAACATGGAGGTGAAAAATTAACAGAAAAGGTTAGATGGACATAGAAAGGGTCGTAGGGAGGAGAAAGGATGGGGACGGCATGCAGAATATGCACAAGCATCTTTAGAAGTTAAGTAACAAGCCCAGACAGTCAAATCAGCACAGGACACACTAGAGGGCGGTAAAGAGGTGTGTGTGTGTGTGTGTGTGTGTGCGTGTGTATGTGCGTGTGTGTGTGTTTTTTGGTATCTTGTTCTTGTTTGACCCGAAAGTTATTTATCTGAATATCCACTGGACTTAAAGGTAACTGCCAAAATAAGGAAACAACAACATAAAGTGTCTTAATAGGGTGTTGGGCCACAACGAACCAGAACAGCTTCAATGCATCTTGACATAAATTCTACAAGTGTCTGGAACTCTATTGGAGGGATGCGACATCATGGGGGCATAGCCATATATGGCCAATAATGGCCTTCCCAGCATTTTTATAAATGACCCCAACCATGATTGGATGTTAATTGCATAATTAACTCAGGAACCACACCTGTGTGTCACGCCCTGACCTTAGAGAGCCTTTTTATGTCTCTATTTGGTTTGGTCAGGGTGTGATTTGGGGTGGGCATTCTATGTTTTGTTTTTCTATGATTTTGTATTTCTATGTTTTGGCCGGGTATGGTTCTCAATCAGGGACAGCTGTCTATCGTTGTCTCTGATTGGGAACCATACTTAGGTAGCCCATTTCCCTCCTTTCTTTGTGGGAAGTTGTATTTGTTTGTGGCACTATAGCCTTAAGCTTCACGGTCGTTTTTGTATTGTTTATTGTTTTTGTCTGCGTCATCCTAATAAAAAGGAATATGTACACTCACCACGCTGCGCTTTGGTCTACTTCATTCGACGGCCGTGACACTGTGTGGAAGCACCTGCTTTCAATATACTTTGTATCTCTCATTTACTCAAGTGTTTCCTTTATTTTGACAGTTATCTGTATCTCTCTCTATCCTCACTATCTGTATGGTGTTCTCTATCTCACCTGCCGTACTCCCATCTCTCTACCTCATCCCTGTCTATACGCCAGTGGAGGCTGCTGGGGGGAGGACGGCTCATGGTAATGTCTGGAATGGAGCGAATGGAATGGCATCAAACACATGGAAACCATGGAAACCATGTGTTTGATACTTATTCTGCACCAGCCATTACCACGAGCCCGTCCTCCCCAATTAAGGTGTTTGATGTATTTGATACTTATTCTGCACCAGCCATTACCACGAGCCCGTCCTCCCCAATTAAGGTGTCATCAACCTCCTGTGATACACACACTATCTCTTGCTACCCATCATGCACCCCATCACCACATCCCTCTCCATCTTCTCCTCTGTCTCTGTGACTCCCTTGTCAGATACTGCACCTCTCTGCACTCGAGTGAGTTCCATAGGTTTACCTAACTGATTATTAAGTAGCTGATTGAGGATCAATTAAGTAATTAAAGTTGGTTAGCTCAGGGTCGATTGCTGGCATGGGACTGAGGACGTGCATTGAAGTGTGTGTGTGATATAGCGTAGCGCTACAGCCTTGCTTTTGCAGCCCTACGTGTCTTTTTACTCTTGTTAGTAATTGTGGTGTATACAGTGATATTTAGGGAAGTATGTCCCATAGAGACATTTAACTACACCCCTTTATTGAATGTTGGATGTGTGGTAAGAGGAAATAAATGGCCATTGACTGTGAAAGTGAATGATACTGTATCTTCTTAATATCTTCACCCTTTCTTTGACTTATTATGTTGAAATCCCTCTAGAAATATGTCAGTGGCTGTGGCGGTGGCTTATGAGTTTTTAGGCATCATCTGGCATGGAATCTAACCAGGAGTAGTGAGGATTCAGTCTGAAAGAATAGTGAGGTTTGAGTCTGAAAGAATAGTGAGGATTCAGTCTGAAAGAATAGTGAGGATAGTGAGGGGAGCGAATATGTGAAGGGATAGAATAACGACCAATAACGATGTTTGACGGTGTCACTGAGTGCACAATGGTACATTTTGGGGCTTTATTCTACGTCTTCCCACTGGGCACACACTGGTTGAATCAACGTTGTTTCCACGTTATTTCAATGAAATTGCGTTGAACCAACGAGGAATAGACTTTGAATTGACGACAATGGGTTATGCCTATCCTGAAATAGGTTAGCGGTGCAAAATAACCCAATACTTTGTTAATTGACGCGTAATTGCATTGTTGAGTACAAAAAAATGGTCAAAGATTTTGGTAAATTGCCATTTTTGGAAAATGGCACTAAAACAGAGGAAGGGTGAGGAAGTATATGTGACTAACCAGTGAGGAGGTTAGACAGAGGGGCTCCTCTTGTGGCGGCGCGAATGAAAAGAAGAGTGTGAAAGGAAAAACACACATATGTACACACAGTCAAACTCGTGCACACACACAAAGACACACACACACACACACACACACACAAACCTCATTCCGAAACACAGGAGCGGAAACGGGTCGAATCCTACTTCAAATTCTCTTTCCTCTCGGCTTGTCGACCGGGGAAAACAAACCGACCCGAGGCACAGCGAATGGGGATTTACTAATTAACTACTTACACACAGAGAGATGCACACCTCCTCCGCTCCCTCCCTCTGTCAGTTCCCTCCGTCGAGGTTGTTAGTGTAGTGCTGCTTCCACGGTCCCCGCCACTGGAACAAACGCCTGGAGAGTGATCTCACACCTGGGTAGACTGCTCACACTTTGGCTGTTTAAAGAATACTGAACCACTGGGCAAAGACACTTGAGGTATGTCATCGTCTATAACGCCATATCTTTGGCCGTCAAAATGTTTTAGTTTTAGAAAAAGTATATGATTGTTTGTTAGATTTTGGATCTGTGTTTTTTTAGTGGGTTTACTTTTTGTTGTGTCAAGTGACAAACCAATATTATTGGGATTATTATTATTATTATTATTAGCCTGAGCTTTTAACACAATGCTACTTTAGATTCGATTAACTATCTATATCATTGTTTATTTTATTTTTTTAAATTACTAGTTGGCTGCCAGTCTGGATATAGTAGCATACCTGAAATAGTGAACAATCATAAATAGGCTAGATTTTGGGGAGTCACATCTGAGTCTCCGGATTTGCCCAGCCCAGCATGCATGTTAGACCACTGCTGCTCTCCCGTCACGCGGACGGGGAAGCTCCCGCGCAGAGCTGTCTGTGCTGGCCCGGATTAGCCGTTAAGTGTCTCTATTTGTTAACGCTTTACGTCTAACCCTCACCTCCACACCACAGTATCAATCAGTCAATTAAACAGCCACTCACACGGCTAGCAAGAGGCGTCCAATGTCGGCTATGCGCAACCTGGGCTATGTGCAACCTGGGCTATGTGCAACCTGGGCTATGTGCAACCTGGGCTATGTGTGTGTTTGTGTGTGTGTGTGTGTGTGTGTGTGTGTGTGTGTGTGTGTGTGTGTGTGTGTGTGTGTGTGTGTGTGTGTGTGTGTGTGTGTGTGTGTGTGTGTGTGTGTGTGTGTGTGTGTGTGTGTGTGCGTGCGCGCGTATCTGTCTGTATGAGTGACCCAGCGTAATTTACCTTCACAAAGTGTATGTAATGTTTGGCCGCAGATGCATTTATTTTTGTGTCATATTTTTCACGCTCTCGTGAGCCAGGATGCAAATACATGTAACATGCAAGGGAAACAGTGCTTTTGGCAGACCCATTCATCATTGCGCGAGTAGAAGTTTGCGGATGATTGTAAAAAAACGGTTGGGTATCCAAAATCAGACCTAAAGTTTGTGTTTTAGGCTTTAGATAATAGCCCCACATGTTTACAATGCTGTTATTTGTTGTGATAGGGACAACATACAGTTGGAAATAGGCTAGGCAAATTTGGATGTGCACTTGATTTTTTGGAAAAAATAACACGTTTATTAGAATATAATCGATTATAATATGATTTTAATCGCAGTTTAAAGAAGTGGTATTGTGAGTTAATTTGCTTTTCTAATTCAGATGTGTGTGTGTGTGTGTGTGTGTGTGTGTGTGTGTGTGTGTGTGTGTGTGTGTGTGTGTGTGTGTGTGTGTGTGTGTGTGTGTGTGTGTGTGTGTGTGTGTGTGTGTGAGAGAGAGTTGTGTGTGTGTGCGCGCGCTTTCGTGTTTAGCCTAGATGGGATTTGGAGATGTGTCGATGCTGATCATGGGTGACCTGGCAGCGATATAGACGCAGAGAAAATCCTCAAATCTTTTGGAATAATCTAGCCTCTGTTTGACTTGACTTGCCCCCCCACCCTCCAAAAAGTTGTTTACCCCGGTGAAACGTTGATGCATATTTATGGGCACCGTGGGTGTACCTTATCAATTATTTGTGCCAGTACATTTCTAGATAAACAGTGTTTATAAATCAATAGATGCATGTAACTATTCCAGATTAAGAGATAGATCAATAGGTCCACCTAACCCGACCGAATGTTTATTTTTTTCTCTGTTCAATTATTCAAAATATCATCTAACTTTGCACAACTTTGCCACTGCTCACAAGCATCTACTGTGAGTTGCTGAGTTCAAGGCTTAAATTAAAGTTGTCTTCATTTTAATAGACTATAGACCTACTCTTCTAATCGTATATTGGTTTGCATTGCTATTACTATGATATAGACGTAACAATGGTGACGAGAATGACAATGCTGTCAATATTGAATAATAATAATGATAAGAGCCTAATAATAATAATACATTTAATTTAATTCAGCGTCAATTACGAAAAATAGTGTACAGAAATAGTTAACAGTGCAGATTTTTATCCATGATAAAAGGAAGGCAGAAAGCTTTGTTAAGGATATATTTTTGATGGACTAAATGTCCGAAATTGTGAAAGTAAAAAATAACAAAAAAATTCCCTGCACTCTCATTCAATGTATTCCACTTAAAAATATATTATAATTCAATGTATATTGTTTACTTAGAAAGTTACATTCTTTCTGTATATTTTTGTCTTTTGTAGTTTTGTCTTGGTTTAGTTCTTGCAGAGTTTAGGTGGAAGTGTCAAACCTAATTTTCTCTCATCTCCAAACTGACCATTTATATCCGCGGTTTGTGCCGCCTCTTCCCGGTTGCCTCTATCTTTCTCTTGTCAATATTTGGTAGAAATATTTCCGACATTAAATAGCATTTGGGGAAATCTCTCCCCACATCCCTCACCCTGCCCTCCCTCCCCCCTCATCTTGAGTTTGGGCTTGAAGTTCGTCGCCAGTCCAATTAGGCTACATTTGTTATAAGCTATCGGTGATTTTAGTTTAAGTTGTTTCTAACTTAATTCGAATCGATTAAATAAGTTAATAATAATAATAATAATAATAATAACAACAACAATTGCTCACATTTTGGTAGGCCTATTTGTGTGCCGTTTTGGCAAATACGTAGACTATTATTATTAGTAGTAGTAGTAGTAGGCTAGTAGTATTATTAGTATTAGTATTGTTCCATTTTAATATATTGCAATAATGACAGATGTAATTGTTACAACGTTAAAACGGTATCTTACAAAATAATCAATTCTAATTCCATGACTTTCTGGTACAAAACTAAAATGTAAAGGCATACAACAATATAATATGTCGACAAGGAACTCCAAAATGAACGATTACATTTTAAATATATTATAATTATTAAATTATCAATTTAAAGTATGTCGCCAACAAAATGCCTGCACATGCAGTTGTCCAAGAAGTCTGTCATATCGAGCTGCCGTCTCGCCTGGCTTTAACGTGACCTGTTGAGGTCAATGTCGTCAAGTTAATCAATCCACTGAGGAAAATGCATAATCTGACATTTCTCCACTTCTAAATGTTGAATTTTCCTGGATAATCTCTTGATAATTTTCCCATACATATAATGTTACACCTTACATATAGGAGCCATATCAATAATTTCACATATATGAACATTTGGATACACACAGAGGAAAGATAATATATTTTAATTCAGGAAATGCATTTGTAGAATTATAGCAAATTTTGAAGGTCAAACATTTGCCCATGCATGGAACCGCTATTCACCTTCTCATTTAGTTCAGGCTCGGTACCAGTGTTTTGAATGCCTCGTAGTTCAATGTTGCTTCTCAGCCACAATCAACGTTCTAATGCTAATAGCACCATGAAATATTCGGGGTAAAACGCCTAGGCCGACTTTGAAATGAGCGCCGTGTGGTTTGATTTCTGAAAACGTTATTATCCTTAATGTCTTGCATCTGGAAGCTAATTTGGTATGATCAAAGTGCAGCTAGTTAGTGCGGTCAATACAGTTTCGAGGAAGGCAAGCGCCCTATCGATAGTGTATGAGACGCTAGGAGGCCCACTTCAGTGATGATGCGCGGCATTCAATTCCAGGGAATATGCCTGAGCCAGTAGTCTACCCCTGTCTCATCTCACCAGTCCACCCGTCTCCTCTCCTCTCGCCATGACAGTCAAGAGTAAATAAGGTGATTGATCGGATGGGTGGAGTGGTTCCACCTGTCATTGTGCTCTTCTGTGATGTAGAGGCTGAAGTGGCCCTCCCGGACACAAGTCAAGTCCCAGGGACGGTTCTGTTCAACTGGAAGAAAGCACGAATATCTTCCACTTGTCGTGTGTTTGATTATTTCTTCCCCAAGAGTGTCTTCTCTTTTGGGGAAGCACTAGGCCATGATGAGGCAAATTCATAGCCAACATGACGTGGTTATAGGGCCAACAATAGGCTACAAACGGAATTAGCCTTATCTAATTTATTTAAATAAAATACATATTATTTAAATGGTTTGAATCACAAATAAGTTGAACGAAACTATTCATTTTTTAGTGTAACATCACTATAGTGCGACGCGGGACTTCCCTCGTCTCTCCGTCCGGAACCAGCGCAGCACAAAGAGGTCCAGTTCAGTGCGGTGTTTGGAGTTCGGGCTTCGGCCTCAGGTGCATCTCTGAGGTGGGGCGACGCGGGAGTGCAGGTTGGTGGCAGCCCGCTCCATTGATGACATTACCCCTTCTATCTTTTCAGTTAGGACTACTGTCTCTCACTAACTGAATGTATTTACCAATGTTTATCTGAAAGGAATCATGTTTTTGATGTTTCAACTTTTTGGTTTATTATTCAACTATAAGACCAAAATCCAAAATATACCTATTGACAATACTTGTTATCATGGCAATAAAACATTATAGCTAAGCATCGCAAAAAGGGAAAGTACAATTATTTTCTCATTATAATTGAACCAATGTGACTGCACCTCATACTGAATGGGTTTCACAATGCCTTTTGAGCTTTGATCAGCACTGTCTGTCTCAAGTGATAAGCTCAATAGTGAATAAAAGCAAAGATATCGAAGCCATTTTGTTTCGTATGTTATAAGAGAAAAACGTAGTTCTCTTGACCTGATTTATAATACAATATGGGTAGCAAAGCCTATCACAATACCTATAACCTCTCTTTAATGCATACAATTCTTTCCATACATACTGCACCTATAGGACAATTGAAGGACTATTCAGTCCCTCTCCCTGTGTCTATCTCTTCCTACCCCCCCTGTCTCCTCTACCCCCTCCCTTTCCCTCATCTCTTTCTCCTCACCCCCTACCCATGTCCTCTCTCCCCGGCACACCTGGTAACTACAAACTTGTACACAATAATAACAGCGAGATGTATCCATCTATCTCTCTATCTGGCCTGTCTGCAGTTAGTGGAGTGGCTGAGAGACTCGCAGGCGTGAAAGGTCAGTTAATCGATGGCACACAATTTGACAAATCCCAGCGACTCTTATCATCCACATGGCGTTTAAGGCCAAAGGAGAGGGGAACCGCAGAGATAAATGTTTAATCCTGACTGGAGAAAGAGAGAAAGAAGAGAGCGAGAAGAGGAGAGCGAGCGAGTGAGGGAGGCAGAGAGAAAGAAAGAGGGGTGGAGAAAGAAAGCGGGAGGCAGAAAGAGAGGGAGAGATAGGGAAGGAGGGAGAGGGAGGGATGTAGAGACAGAGGGAGAGAGGGGGGAGATATATGGAGAGAAGGAGAAAATAGGAAAGTAAATGGGTTACAGCCAAATGGGCGTTGAAGTTGTAAGTGGAGTGACATAGCAACATGGACATAGCATCATGGCCATCTCTACTTCTACATTATATTCACACAGAGAAAGTTAATCGATTCATGCTCTTTCTATATGTTTCCTGGATTAATTCTGGACAGGAAGAGGATACTTAGAAGTTGTAATGGTTTTGACCTTATTTTTGGCAGCTTGTGTAAACTTAGTAGAGAGTTAACATACAGTGGTATTATCTCACAGCTATGTCTGTACCCCAACGTGTAAAGTTGAGAAAAACAAACCTTGTATGATTGGCAGATTTCTGAAGCACTCATGAGGCAGTAGGATGTTAGTCCAACAATAAGACTGAGCAACAAAGAGGAAAATTAGCTTTAGAACACAAAGCTAGTCTGAAACTTTACTTCATTTTTTTTTTTTTTAAAGTGGCAGTGGTTTAGAAATGGACCCACTTTCTCTGTCCTCACGCCCTTGAGAAGAATGTCTGAACTATAGCATGGCCTCAGTTGATAAACCTTCTGCTCTTTGAAAGGACTTAATGACAATGCTCAACCCAAGTTAATTTTATTTTGGGGGTTTCTTTTGCTGAGTCATAATTATCGCTTTGACAGTGATGTCAAAAAAGTTAATGCTTTAGTGGACTTTGATAATGGCTAATCCTTATGCGTGAAATGCGTACTGATCTTTCTATCCAGATATTGACACAGACAGACAGATGGACTGATGGTGGAGAGAATACAGTAAGAGAGACTGAGAGATGGCATAGAAAGGCAGATGGTTGGAGAGGAAAGAACAAGAGAAGGTGGATAGAAAGACAGACAGACGGACAGACACAGAGACAGACAAAGAGCAGACCATCCACCAGACAGAAGGACTTCCAGACTGTGCTACTGTGTGTGACTGAGCGAGCTGCTTGGCCGAGCATACAAACACACGCTCATGTCCCTTCCCGCCGTCTCAATACGAGCTCAATGTCATTCGATTGAGATTAGTCGCACTGGCATGACAGCAGATCCCTAGTATTGCCAAAGCACTTAGGAGGCAATGACAGGCCCACATCGATGAGTGCTAACACACACACACACACACACACACTCCAACATGCCATGCAGGCAAGACAGAGAGACAGTGAGAGAGAAGGAAAAAGAAGGAGAGAGGGAAAGAGAGAGAGAGAGCTGGCAAAACATCAATGACTGTCAAGAAGTAGCAGTGGGCAAGAACTGTAAAGAGTGCAAAAGAAATGGTAAGGGTGTCTGGGGAAGAAAGAAAAGAGGAGTGGAGATGAGGTCGGTGGGGTAAGATGGGTGAATCAGACAGAGAGAGATGAGGTGAGGGGGGTAAGATGGGTGAATCAGACAGAGAGAGATGAGGTGAGGGGGGTAAGATGGGTGAATCAGACAGAGAGAGATGAGGTGAGGGGGGTAAGATGGGTGAATCAGACAGAGAGAGATGAGGTGAGGGGGGTAAGATGGGTGACTCAGACAGAGAGAGATGAGGTGAGTGGGGTAAGATGGGTGACTCAGACAGAGAGAGATGAGTGGGGTAAGATGGGCGACTCAGACAGAGAGAGATGAGGTGAGTGGGGTAAGATGGGTGACTCAGACAGAGAGAGATGAGTGGGGTAAGATGGGTGAATCAGACAGAGAGAGATGAGGTGAGTGGGGTAAGATGGGTGACTCAGACAGAGAGAGATGAGGTGAGGGGGGTAAGATGGGTGACTCAGACAGAGAGAGATGAGGTGAGTGGGGTAAGATGGGTGACTTAGAGTGACTCAGAGGGAGAGAGGATGAAGACGAGTGTATACAAGTGATGTACGGGAAGAGGGGAGATTTACTAGAAGAGAGATTATTAAGTCAACATGTCCTGGGTCAGTCATTAATCCGATTTAACAGCAATTAAGGTGAGACTGATTCCTTCCTAGAGAGGAGGGGGAATCACAGAGAGAGTAAAGTAGAGAGGGAGGAAAATGAGAGGTGGGAAGGGGAAGCAGCTTTACTGGTAGTATCAGTCGGTACTCCTTCACAGATGGAGCAACCATAACAACTTCACCCAAGCAACCACCACACCCCACATAATAAAGCTCTATTCTCAATAGTCAGCTATAATCAAAACTATGACCTTGTAAACAGGCGGTAGATATAGGCCGGGATTCAACCAGATCATGCTTTGTCCTCAATGCACGTTGTAAAGGCAATGTCCCCGCGTCCGCAGAGACCACATTCATGGTAAACTCTGCATACGTTGAATCCCGGTCTTCCATCTAATACAGTGATGTAGGAGGTGAGGGGTAATCTCTTTCCACTGAAGGTGAGAAAGAGGAGAGGAGAGAGGAGGGTAACTCTGGTGCATATAGATGAAAAGTAGGCCCTTTTCCCCCTCTCCTTCCTTCTTCCCCCTCTCCACCCTCAGCCCCCAGCCGTCGTGCTCTGCTCTCTGGGTTCGGTTGTTCCAGATGTGTATCAGGTGCTGGGGTGGACAGAGGGCCCCGTCATCCCTGTAGCATTGGTGCGTCTATTGGGAGATTGTGGTCCTGATAGCTCTCCCGTCTGACATGTACACAACAGAACATAAATCACACACACAGAGACACACACTCACGCTTTATCTCTCACTCAGCACACCTCAGATAGGAGCCAACTCTAGAGAGAGAGAGAGAGAGAGAGAACAGGTTTGCTAAGTAGGGGAAAGGGTTGGGTTTGAGATTATCTGTATTGCTCGGCTCCTTGTTCTCCTTGTGTCTATCTGTGTTATTCACAGTCTTAATGAGAAAATTGTTGGCTTGAATTGGATTCGGTTGCATGATGTTTGAGATTTAAATGAAGTTGTACCATTATTTACCATCCTTAAAACAACCGTAACACACCATTAGGGCTCCACAGAATGGCCAGCCCATTGAGATATACAGGGTTCTCATTCCCATTCTATGGGTATACATTCTATCCTATGGGTCAAGTCCATGTATGATACCCCCAGTAGCAGTTCGTGGGTAAAATCACTGGAGAAGCCAATCCAGAGAAAAAGTCATTTTACAACCTCTGTGTTGTGATAATTGTGTTGTTTGCTCTATAACCCGTTAGTTCATATGCCTTGACACCGTGATATACAGTATAGGGCTATAGCCGAGACAATAGGAAGACACAGTGGCAGAATAAATTCAACCACACATTTGTTTCATTACAAAACCGGAGAGCAACATCTGTCCGATGAAGTCCACAAAGCATATTGCATGTAACAAACAGTTACATGACCTACAGCATGGTCAAGCAAGGTAATGTTTACAACATTTTTGAACTACTGAACAACTATTGATTTAGAACAGCGGAGTTACTGCAGGTCCCAAAGAAAACAGGAGCTGCCTCCACTATTCCAGCACCATTTCAACTTTAACATTTCAACATCCTCAAATCACCTATGCTTAGTCTAATACAGTTGCATCTAAAAGATACCCGACACAATTTAGTCCAATCAACGTAAGCGAAATATCATGTGGCTGTCCATGGTACTGATTTGTGTGTGTGTGTGTGTGTGTGTGTGTGTGTGTGTGTGTGTGTGTGTGTGTGTGTGTGTGTGTGTGTGTGTGTGTGTGTGTGTGTGTGTGTGTGTGTGTGTGTGTGTGTGTGTGTGTGTGTGCAAGTAGAAAAAAACATGTTGACTGACACTACTTCTAGAGAAACAAAAGTGCCATCCTCCTCTTTCATGTTGCCTAAAGGGTCTATGACTGTCATACAGTACATGCTTTTAGTTGTTGTTGTTCTAGGCTACCTGGCTAAAATACTTGCTTACTAGCCCAACTTCCTTTCATGGGCTACGATGTGGCAGGCCAGCTAGTTAACATTAGCAAACTACATCTAGTTACATGTTGAACTTCTATCCTCTCAGGCCAGGGGTGCAATGTATGAATTTATAGTTGATCAGAATGGCCGTTATAATCATTAGCCAGTATGGAGAATTTAAGTAAAACCACAAGTCCAAATCCATATCTCCATCCATGGCTAATTTAGGAAAGGGTCGGTTTTAGCTAGCTAGCTAGCCACCGGAGGACAACAACACAATGAGATGCAACAATTCAACTTTTTTTCTGTCAATGCGGTCTAATGCACTACAGTCACTTGATTTGAATCCAGGCTGTATCACATCCGGCCGTGATTGGTCCCATAGATTGGGAGTCCCATAGGGTGGCGCACAATTGGCCCAGCGTCGTCCAGGTTTGGCCGGGGTAGGCTGTCATTGTAAATAAGAATTTGTTCTTAACTGACTTAGCTAGTTTTTTTGGGTGCACCAGAACCATTCACAGTTGAGCTCACTTAGTTTAGCTGAATGCTGGTTGGCTAATATTATATATTTTTTTATCAAGGCTTACTGGCTTCCCTTTCTTGTTACAATGTCATACTCTTTCTGACCAGACAGCATCAGATAGATATGCTACACATACTGAGACAGAGGAGCGCTGTTTCGTTCGCTCGGATGCTTTCTCTGGTGAGATACATTCAGCCTCTTGCGAATTGAAGGAAATGTATGAAACACAGAGAGACGAAAGATAAATTATTATTTTGTGTTTTTTTCTTTTTTGGGGAAGCCTGGCTTCCCTTGACAAAAATTAATACACGCCACTGGATACCCCAGATAGAGAGAGCATTACATTTGGCCTGTGTTGACAGAGGGAGGTTGTATTGACTGGCTCTTGCAGGGGAGGCTTGTCCCCAGCCCTGTCGCCAAACCATTTGTGGCGTTTAATACACTGTAGCAGAGGTCTCCCTAACTTGTACACTGCATGCAGCAGCCGTAGGAATCAATATGCACTAGTCTAGACTGAAACGGAGCATCTGACACAGTGAAAGAGGGAGTGAGTATGAGAGAGAACGAGGGAGGAAGAGGGAGAGAGAAATAGGAAAGGATATACAGGGAAACAGAGGAAAGGTCAGAGTGAGGGATCCAGGGAGATACAGAAAGGAGACAAAAGGAGAGGAAATGATCAGAGACATGGTTTGAAAAGCATGGAGCCAAAGAGAGGAGAGAGAGGGATGGAGAGAGGGGGGTGGGGGGTGGAGTTAGAGAGACGTAGATGGTGAAAGAGAGCACGCGATAGAGAGATAACAAGAGAGCGCGGTCAGTGGCTGAAAGAGACATTAAGCCAAGAGAAAACAGGGATGGAGACACCGAAAAGAGGAAGACATGGACACAGAAGAGGATACACACAGGAAGAAAAAAAGACATAAGAGAAAGAGAGGGGCGGGAGAGAAATAGAGACAGAGGGAGAGGAAGAAAGTGAGAGAGCAGAGGAAGAGGAAGAGAGCGAGAGAGAGGGGAGAAAAACAGAGAGAGGGGGGGTAAAATTTCCATCAGGTTTTCAATTGGGGCGGATCAATAGTGTATTAGAGCTCACCTTGACCCTGTCTCTCCCCCTTCTCCCTGGCCCCCTTCTCCCTGGGCCAGCACACAGGCCAAGCTACTCTCCCTCACAGCAGGGGGCGGAGAAGGGGAGAGATTGCATTACGGCCTCCTTTTCTTGGACCAAAGTGGCAGAAAATGGCACAATAAAAAGAGGGATAGAGGACAGAACGAAAGAGAAATAGAAAGAGGAAAAGTGAGAGTGAGGGAGAGAGAAAGAGTTGTGGGGTGGAGGTGGTCCATACTGGATGTTGTGTTGTTGTATGTGTTGGCAGACAGTGACTATACATGAGGAGATCTGACTGAGGGACATATAGGCAACAGAGACTATGCATGGGAAATGAAAGCACTGTGGCCCTATAGGCTGCAGCTGGTTCTATTTAGGAAAACAGATATATGTGTACTCTGATGCACTCTTCTTTACATTGGGACTGTACAACCTTCACTATATGGCACCATTCTGTTGTATAGGGTTCTGTCTTTACTCTTTTGGACCTCCTGTTGTATTGTGTCTCATAGGTTGATTTATTACATATGGTCTCCATGACATGAATATAATGTTGAGCCAAAAAGCAGTTGATTTGTTGTCCAGACATTATTTTCCATCTTTACATTGTGAGTTTCTGAATCTTAGACTTGGCCTGACAAACGCGCACACACACACACACACACACACACACACACACACACACACACACACACACACACACACACACACACACACACACACACACACACACACACTACATCACAACACACACACACACTACATCACAACACGAGGACACAGTACTTCACACCATTTCAGGGGACAGAAGCAGGGGCAGAGGGAGCGAGGGGATGGGGAGAGGTTGAATGAAAAAAATTGATCCGGGAATTTAGCATTTAGACACAGTTTACAAAGCGATATAGAGGGGAGGCGCGGGAGCAGAGGGGAATATAGGGGGAGGACACTTAACTTTACAATAGGTCAGCTTTGCTCAATTGACTAACTGTAACCTCGGCGTAGGTTAGGATGTACTGTAAATACCTGCGTGATGTAAAATAATTTCAGAAGTGTTTTTGTTTTATAGAATTTAACTAAAACGACAGGATGCTCGGAGGAAGTTGGCAGGTATTTTTGTAGAATCTCAGATTATGTTCACGTTACCTTGCCCATATGGAAACTTGCCTTTTTCACTCGTTCCCGTTTAAACTATTCCATTATATATATTTGTTGTTATTGTAAATAGATGCAAGACCACGTCTCAATAAAGGTTTATAAGGAGAAACACTAATGCTGCCACTAACCTCCCCACATTTCCTAATGTTGTTCCCATTGTCACCCATCCACACTTGGGCGCACATGTACATGCAGGGAATCTCAACAACACACTGTCCCTCTTGCTGAGGGGGAAAATAGAAGAAAAAAGGAGAGAAAAGAAATCGATCGCCGGGGATAGCGGTGCGCGTCGGAGGATCGTATCTTGTCAAAATAATATATTACCCTCATCCCCGGCTGATCGATGCGGTGGATTAGGGACGGAGGGCTCCCTCTCCCCTCCTTTCTCCCTCTCTTCCTCCCTGGCGCTCCGTGCAGTTTAATATTTACCTTCGTGAAAGAGCGGCTGTGATGGCGCTCACTCCTAATTGATTCCGACACTTGGGGCTCTCTGTTTGGGTTGCGGATGAGAGAGGGAGGGGTTTAGAGAGGGAGGGGTTTAGAGAGGGAGGGGTTTAGAGAGAGGGGTTTAGAGAGAGGGAGAGAGAGAGAGAGGTGTAAACAGAAAATGGACAAAAAATGAAATGAAAATACCTACAACGAAACAAAATACATTCTGAAGATTGAGAGCAGTGACTGAATGTAAAAAAGAAAGGATGAGAGAGGTCATAATCAGATGAGCATTTTTCTGCATGTTCTTTAAAAATATATAGTTTTAGAGTTAGACTTGAAAGGCTTACAACTACCAAAGATTATTATTTCAACACTATACAGCAAATGCTCTGGAAAACAACAGAAACCTGAAAATACCATCCAACCTAGAACTAAGTGAGTAATGTTTAGTCTGAAGCTATATTTTATTTTCAAAAGCCAAGAAGAACAGTACATTACAGTACTTTATAAGGACTGAATGCTAAATAAAGGCTGCCAAGCTTGATACAAGTTCAATTAGCACTGACGTGTCAAGTGAGAGGTGTCAAAGCCCTTTAGCCCAACAATGGCAGGAGAGTCGCACAGTCTACTCCAACCAAATTTAGAGGCCTCAGAAGCTGCCTACCACTGTTCAGAGGTAATAAATATACAGTACCCTGTGTATGTAAAGAATGATAAGGCAAGAAAAGATCACAAAATGAAGCCCCTTATGGACAATAAAGAGACACCTTTTGCTGACTATTATAAAAATGGGAACATCAGCAACCTCATCTTCCACACAAACCATCCCCTGGCATGGCACAGTGCTATATTAACCAGACCATCTCCTGGCATGGCACAGTGCTATATTAACCAGACCATCCCCTGGCATGGCACAGTGCTATATTAACCAGACCATCCCCTGGCATGGCACAGTGCTATATTAACCAGACCATCCCCTGGCATGGCACAGAGCTATATTAGCACACTACCCCTCTGTGAAGAGGGGGGGGGGGGGGGTGTTAACGAGGGGTGGAAACTCAGGATACTAGACAACGAGGACTCTGAGTCAGCTAATATAAATCTCTATAAGTCTATAACAGTATTGCTACAGGGCAACCCCAAACAGTTTCAGCTGGACTTTCACCTAATCAAAGAATTATCCCAGCAGGAGAAGCTCTCCCTTGAGAAAGATACCCCCACCCCGAGCGGTCCAGACCTGACCTCTTCATTATATAACCCCGCAGACGAGCAACCCCAAGTGGAAAGTCAACCTCCCAGCACAGAGTACTACCCCCTCACTGAAATGAAGGATAAATTTACCCAGCTGGAGGTAAGGCAGGTGGAGCTGGAACAGCAGGTGATTACACTCCAGTCAGCACAGACCCAGACAACAGTCCAGCACAACAACACCCCCTTAACCAGACCCGGAGAGCTGGAGGTGGAGAGAGACATATCTGCACTCTGGACTGTGGTGAGACAACTTCAACAATATAAAAAGCAAGAGCAGGAGAAGAACAGAGCACTAGAGGAGAGGATCAGACTGCTGGAGGAGAGGGTGAGGGGGATGGCGTGTGACAGAGAACAATCCACTAGAGAGGTGGCCACCCCGGCAGAGAAGCCAGCAGAACAGCTCACCTCAGCTCCCGACAAAAGTGTCGACACCACAGCAGAACAGTCCACCCCAGACCCTGACCATAGCGTCGACACCACAGCAGAACAGTCCACACCAGACCCTGACCATAGCGTCGACACCACAGCAGAACAGTCCACACCAGACCCTGACCATAGCGTCGACACCACAGCAGAACAGTCCACACCAGACCCTGACCATAGTGTCGACATCACAGCAGAACAGTCCACACCAGACCCTGACCATAGCGTCGACACCACAGCAGAACAGTCCACACCAGACCCTGACCATAGCGTCGACACCACAGCAGAACAGTCCACCCCAGACCCTGACCATAGCGTCGAGATCACAGCAGAACAGTCCACACCAGACCCTGACCATAGTGTCGACATCACAGCAGAACAGTCCACACCAGACCCTGACCATAGCGTCGACACCACAGCAGAACAGTCCACACCAGACCCTGACCATAGCGTCGACACCACAGCAGAACAGTCCACACCAGACCCTGACCATAGTGTCGACACCACAGCAGAACAGTCCACCCCAGACCCTGACCATAGCGTCGACACCACAGCAGAACAGTCCACACCAGACCCTGACCATAGCGTCGACACCACAGCAGAACAGTCCACCCCAGACCCTGACCATAGCGTCGACACCACAGCAGAACAGTCCACACCAGACCCTGACCATAGCGTCGACACCACAGCAGAACAGTCCACACCAGACCCTGACCATAGCGTCGACACCACAGCAGAACAGTCCACACCAGACCCTGACCATAGCGTCGACACCACAGCAGAACAGTCCACACCAGACCCTGACCATAGCGTCGACACCACAGCAGAACAGTCCACACCAGACCCTGACCATAGCGTCGACACCACAGCAGAACAGTCCACACCAGACCCTGACCATAGCGTCGAGATCACAGCAGAACAGTCCACACCAGACCCTGACCACAGCGTCGAGACCACAGCAGAACAGTCCACACCAGACCCTGACCATAGCGTCGACACCACAGCAGAACAGTCCACACCAGACCCTGACCATAGCGTCGACACCACAGCAGAACAGTCCACACCAGACCCTGACCATAGCGTCGACACCACAGCAGAACAGTCCACACCAGACCCTGACCATAGCGTCGACACCACAGCAGAACAGTCCACACCAGACCCTGACCATAGCGTCGACACCACAGCAGAACAGTCCACACCAGACCCTGACCATAGCGTCGAGACCACAGCAGAACAGTCCACACCAGACCCTGACCATAGTGTCGACATCACAGCAGAACAGTCCACACCAGACCCTGACCATAGTGTCGACATCACAGCAGAACAGTCCACACCAGACCCTGACCATAGCGTCGAGATCACAGCAGAACAGTCCACACCAGACCCTGACCATAGCGTCGACACCACAGCAGAACAGTCCACACCAGACCCTGACCATAGTGTCGACACCACAGCAGAACAGTCCACCCCAGACCCTGACCATAGCGTCGACACCACAGCAGAACAGTCCACACCAGACCCTGACCATAGCGTCGAGACCACAGCAGAACAGTCCACCCCAGACCCTGACCATAGCGTCGACACCACAGCAGAACAGTCCACACCAGACCCTGACCATAGCATCGACACCACAGCAGAACAGTCCACACCAGACCCTGACCATAGTGTCGACATCACAGCAGAACAGTCCACACCAGACCCTGACCATAGCGTCGACACCACAGCAGAACAGTCCACACCAGACCCTGACCATAGTGTCGACATCACAGCAGAACAGTCCACACCAGACCCTGACCATAGCGTCGACACCACAGCAGAACAGTCCACCCCAGACCCTGACCATAGCGTCGAGACCACAGCAGAACAGTCCACACCAGACCCTGACCATAGTGTCGACATCACAGCAGAACAGTCCACACCAGATCCTGACCATAGCATCGACACCACAGCAGAACAGTCCACACCAGACCCTGACCATAGCGTCGACATCACAGCAGAACAGTCCACACCAGACCCTGACCATAGCGTCGACACCACAGCAGAACAGTCCACCCCAGACCCTGACCATAGCGTCGAGACCACAGCAGAACAGTCCACACCAGACCCTGACCATAGTGTCGACATCACAGCAGAACAGTCCACACCAGATCCTGACCATAGCATCGACACCACAGCAGAACAGTCCACACCAGACCCTGACCATAGTGTCGACATCACAGCAGAACAGTCCACACCAGACCCTGACCATAGCGTCGACATCACAGCAGAACAGTCCACACCAGACCCTGACCATAGCGTCGACACCACAGCAGAACAGTCCACACCAGACCCTGACCATAGTGTCGACATCACAGCAGAACAGTCCACACCAGACCCTGACCATAGCGTCGAGATCACAGCAGAACAGTCCACACCAGACCCTGACCATAGCGTCGAGATCACAGCAGAACAGTCCACACCAGACCCTGACCATAGCGTCGAGATCACAGCAGAACAGTCCACACCAGACCCTGACCATAGCGTCGACACCACAGCAGAACAGTCCACACCAGACCCTGACCATAGTGTCGACACCACAGCAGAACAGTCCACACCAGATCCTGACCATAGCGTCGACATCACAGCAGAACAGTCCACACCAGACCCTGACCATAGTGTCGACACCACAGCAGAACAGTCCACACCAGACCCTGACCATAGCGTCGAGACCACAGCAGAACAGTCCACACCAGACCCTGACCATAGCGTCGACACCACAGCAGAACAGTCCACCCCAGACCCTGACCATAGCGTCGACACCACAGCAGAACAGTCCACCCCAGACCCTGACCATAGCGTCGAGACCACAGCAGAACAGACAAATGAAGAACCCCAAGCCCAGGGGATCTCACTCCCTCTGAGCACCCCTCTGTCAGCCACCCTGATAGCTCTCCTGACAACGCCCCCACACCCACTGAGGACATACACAAGACACAGATTGTACTCCTTATGGACTCAAATGGGAAATATATTGAAGAAAATAAACTTTTTCCCAAACACAGTGTGTCTAAACTCTGGTGTCCAAACACCCAGCGCGCCCTAGACCTTCTGTCTGAGGACCAACTAGGTTCACCTAGCCACATAATAATACACATAGGCACAAACGACCTGAGAACACAGCAGGAAAGGGTGGCCACAGCACTGAAGGGAGTGATTGAAAAAGCTTCTTCTACTTTCCCCATTGCACAAGTGGTCTCCACCCTGCTACCATGAAAATACTTCCGCCCTGCTACCATACAGCGGGTAAACGCAGGAATTTCCCGTGACTGTGCCTCAAAACCAAATGTTTACCTGGCCCACCACTCCACCCTGGACTTGAACAGCCTTTATGACCAGGTCCACCTCTACAAGGCAGCAGTGCCCACCTTCGCCCGGACTCTAAAGGACATCGCTCTCAAACGCAGCCCCAACACTTCACACAGGAGCAACAGATCAATAGACACCCCGCCCAGACCAGCGGGACCCCCCCTGGACCTAAAGGACACACGCCGAGAGGACCTACATCCAGACCACAACACCACCAGCCACATCCACACCCCCACCCCAACTAATCAACACCCCCCCCCCAAGTCAACCATGCCCACACCCCATTTAGGCCCCCTCAGATCAGACCTATGCCACTTCTGCCCACCCCGTGCACCCCACACCCGCAAAGAGGGTCTCAGCATGGAAGTCACACATACACCCAGGCCGTGAGCAGGCAAACAGGCCCACCCCCCCCCACTCTTATACTAGCCCAAGCCAATGGCATGTACCAGATGCTCAGCAGGCTCTGCCCACACTTACTGGCCTGAGGCCAAACCACACAACCAACAACATTGGACACTTTATGGAACACAAAGCCTTCACTATCTCATCCTGGAATATCCAAGGCCTTTGGCCTAAAGAGCAGGAACCTGGACTTCATCAAATAAATCAGAAATACAGACATTGTCAACCTACAAGAACCCTGATATAGAGGAGACAGACCACCTGGTTGCCCTCTATGTTACAGAGAGCTGGTAGTCCCATCCACCAAACTACCAGGTGTGAAACAGGGAAGGGACTCAGGGGGTATGTTAATTTGGTATAGAGCAGACCTAACTCCATAAAATTTATCAAAACAGGAACAATTTACATTTGGCCAGAAATTCAAAAGGAAATGATCTTAACAGAGAAAAATGTCCTCCTGTGTGCTACCTATATCCCCCCACTAGAATCCCCATACTTTAATGAAGACAGCCTCTCCATCCTGGAGGGGGAAATCAATAATTTCCAGGCCCAGGGACATGCACTAGTCTGTGGTGACCTACATGCCAGAACCGGACAATAACCTGACACCCTCAGCACACAGGGGGACAAACACCTGCCTGGAGGTGACAGCATTCCCTCCCCCATATGCCCCCCTAGGCACAACTATGACAACATAACCAACAAAAACGTGCCACAACTCCTGCAGCTCTGTCGCACGCTGGGTATGTACATAGTCAATGGTAGGCTTCGAGGGGACTCCTATGGTAGGTACACCTATAGCTCATCTCTTGGCAGTAGTACTGTAGACTACTTTATCACTGACCTCAACCCAGAGTCTCTCAGAGCATTCACAGTCAGCCCACTGACACCCCTATCAGACCACAGCAAGATCACAGTCTACTTGAACAGAGCAATACTCAATCATGAGGCATCAAAGCCAAAGGAACTGAGTAATATTAAGAAATGCTATAGATGGAAGGAATGTAGTTTGGAAACCAACCAAAAAATAATTAGGCAACAACAAATTCAATCCCTTTTAGACAACTTCCTGGACAAAACTTTCCACTGTAATAGTGAAGGTGTAAACTTGACAGTAGAAAATATGAACAGTATATTTGACCTCTCAGCTTCCCTTTCAAATCTAAAAATATCAAATAGAAAACCAAATAAAATGAACAACAATGGCAAATGGTTTGATGAAGAATGCATAAATCTAAGAAAGAAATCGAGAAACCTGTCCAACCAAAAACATAGAGACCCGGAAAACGTGAGTCTACGCCTTCACTATGGTGAATCACTAAAACAATACAGAAATACACTACGGAAAAAGAAGGAACAGCACGTCAGAAATCAGCTCAATGTAATTGAAGAATCCATAGACTCTAACCACTTCTGGGAAAATTGGAAAACACTAAACTAAACAACAACACAAATAATTATCTATCCAAAATGGAGATGTATGGGTAAACCACTTCTCCAATCTTTTTGGCTCTATAACAAAGAACCATCAGCAAAAACATATACATGATCAAATAGAAATCTTAGAATCAACTATTAAAGACTACCAAAACACACTGGATTCTCCAATTACCTTGAATGAACTACAGGACAAAATAAAAACCCTCCAACCCAAAAAGGCCTGTGGTGTTGATGGTATCCTCAATGAAATTATCAAATATACAGACAACACATTCCAATTGGCTATACTAAAACTCTTTAACATCATCCTTAGCTCTGGCATCTTCCCCAATATTTGGAACCAAGGACTGATCACCCCAATCCACAAAAGTGGAGACAAATTTGACCCCAATAACTACCGTGGGATATGCGTCAACAGCAACCTTGGGAAAATCCTCTGCATTATCATTAACAGCAGACTCGTACATTTCCTCAGTGAAAACAATGTACTGAGCAAATGTCAAATTGGCTTTTTAACAAATTATCATACGACAGACCACGTATTCACCCTGCACACCCCAATTGACAAACAAACAAACCAAAACAAAGGCAAAGTTTTCTCATGCTTTGTTGATTTCAAAAAAGCCTTCGACTCAATTTGGCATGAGGGTCTGCTATACAAATTGATGGAAAGTGGTGTTGGGGGAAAGACATACGACATTATAAAATCCATGTACACAAACAACAAGTGTGCGGTTAAAATAGGCAAAAGACACACATTTCTTCCCACTGGGCCGTGGGGTGAGACAGGGATGCAGCTGAAGCCCCACCCTATTCAACATATGTATCAAGGAATTGGCAAGGGCACTAGAAAAGTCTGCAGCACCCGGCCTCACCCTACTAGAATCTGAAGTCAAATGTCTACTGTTTGCTGATGATCTGGTGCTTCTCTCATCAATCAAGGAGGGCCTACAGCAGCACCTAGATCTTCTGCACAGATTCTGCCAGACCTGGGCCTTGACGTAAATCGCACTAAGACCAAAATAATGGTGTTCCAAAAAGGTCCAGTCGCCAGGACCACAAATACAAATTCCATCTAGACACCGTTGCCCAAGAGCACACAAAAAACTATACATATCTTCGCCACAGGTAACTTCCACAAAGCTGTGAACGATCTGAGAGACAAGGCAAGAAGGGCATTCTATGCCATCAAAAGAAACATCAAATTTGACATACCAATTAGGATCTGGCTAAAAATACTTGAATCAGTTATAGAACCCATTGCCCTTTATGGTTGTGAGGTCTGGGGTCCGCTCACCAACCAAGAATTCACAAAATGGGACAAACATCAAATTGAGACTCTGCATGCAGAATTCTGAAAAAATATCCTCCGTGTACAACGTTGAACACCAAATATTGCATGCAGAATTAGGCCGATACACGCTAATTATCAAAATCCAGAAAAAAGCTGTTAAATTCTACAACCACCTAAAAGGAAGTGATTCCCAAACCTTCCATAACAAAGGCATCACCTACAGAGAGATGAACCTGGAGAAGAGTCCCCTAAGCAAGCTGGTCCTGGGGCTCTGTTCACAAACACAAACAAACCCCACAGAGCCCCAGGACAGCAACACAATTCGACCCAACCAAATTATGAGAAAACAAAAAGATAATTACTTGACACATTGGAAAGAATTAACAAAAAACAGAGCAAACTAAAATGCTATTTGGCCCTAAATAGAGAGTACACAGTGGCAGAATACCTGACCACTGTGACTGACCCAAACTTAAGGAAAGCTTTGACTATGTACAGACTCAGTGAGCATAGCCTTGCCATTGAGAAAGGCCGCCGTAGGCAGACCTGGCTCTCAAGAGAAGACATGCTATGTGCACACGGCCCACAAAATGAGGTGGAAACTGAGCTGCACTTCCTGACCTCCTGCCCAATGTATGACCATATTAGAGGCACATATTTCCCTCAGGTTACACAGATCCACAAAGAATTCGAAAAACAAACCTGATTTTGATAAACTCCCCTATCTACTGGGTGAAATACCACAGTGTGTCATCACAGCAGCAAGATTTGTGACCTGTTGCCACAAGAAAAGGTCAACCAGTGAAGAACAAACACCATTGTAAATACAACCCATATGTATGCTTATTTATTTTCCCTTTTGTTCTTTAACCATTTGTACATCGTTACACTGTATATATACATAATATGACATTTGTACTTTTTATTTATTTTAATTTTATTTAACCTTTATTTAACTAGGCAAGTGTCACGTTCCTGACCTATTGTTCCTTTTTCTTTTATTTATTTAGTTGGTCAGGGCGTGAGTTGGGGTGGGTTGTCTTTGTGTGTTTTTGTATTGTCTAGGGCACAGGTGTCAAACTCATTCCACGGAGGGCCGAGTGTCTGCGGGTTTTCGCTCCTCCCTTGTACTTGATTGATGAATTAACATCACTAATTAGTTAGGAACTCCCCACACCTGGTTGTCTAGGGCTTTATTGAAAGGAAAAACCAAAAACCTGCAGACACTCGGCCCTCCGTGGAATGAGTTTGACACCCCTGGTCTAGGGTGTTGTATGGTTTAGGGGGTTAAGTAGAGTAGATGGGTTAGTGTTCAGTGTAGGTGTCTAGGAAAGTCTATGGTTGCCTGAATTGGTTCTCAATCAGAGACAGCTGGTTATTGTTGTCTCTGATTGGGAGCCATATTTAAGGCAGCCATAGGCTTTAGCTGTTTGTGGGTAATTGTCTATGTGTAGTGTTTGTGTCAGCACTATTTGTCTGTTTAGCTTCACGGTCGTCATTTTGTTAGTTTGTGTATAGTTGTTAGTTTCTTGTTTTTTCTCTCTTCTAAAAATAAAAGAAGATGTATTTTGCACACGCTGCGCCTTGGTCCTCTATCTCACCCAAAGACGATCGTGACAGAATTACCCACCAATCTAGGACCAAGCGGCGTGTCAAGCGGCAACAGGACCCACCTACACAGGATTCATGGACATGGGAGGAGATACTGGATGGTAAGGGACCTTGGGCACAACCGGGAGAATATCGCCTCCCTCGTGAAGAGCTGGAGGCAGCTAAAGCCGAGAGGAGGCGATATGAGGAGGCAGCACGGAAGCAAGGCTGGAAGCCCGTGAGTACAACCCAAAAATTTCTTGGGGGGGGGGGCCTTAAAGGGAGTGTGGCGAAGTCAGGTAGGAGACCTGCGCCTACTCCCTGTACTTACCGTGGAGAGCGAGAGTACGGGCAGACACCGTGTTACGCAGTAGAGCGCATGGTGTCTCCTGTACGCGTGCATAGCCCGGTTCGGTACATTCCAGCTCCACGTATCGGCCGGGCTAGATTGAGCGTTGAGCCGGATGTCATGAAGCCGGCCCAACGCATCTGGCCACCAGTGCGTCTCCTCGGGCCGGCTTACATGGCACCAGCCTTACGCATGGTGTCCCCGGTTCGCCTACATAGCCCGGTGCGGGTTATTCCACCTCCCCGCACTGGTCGGGCGACGGGGAGCATACAACCAGGTAAGGTTGGACAGGCTCAGTGCTCAAGGGAGCCAGTACGCCTGTACGGTCCGGTATTTCCGGCGCCACCTCCCCGCTCCAGCCCAGTACCACCAGTGCCTACACCACGCACCAGGCTTCCTGTGCGTCTTCAGAGCCCTGTGCCTCCTCCACGCACTAGCTCTATGGTGCGTGTCTCCAGCCCTTTACCACCAGTGCCTACACCACGCACCAAGCCTCCTGTGTGTCCCCAGAGTCCTGTGCGTCCTGTTGCTGCTCCCCGCACTAGCCCTGAGATGCGTGTCCTCAGCCCGGTACCACCAGTTCCGGCACCACGCACTAGGCCTAATGTGCGTCCCCAGGGTCCAGCATGCCCTGTTCCTTCTCCCCGCACTAGCCCTGAGATGCGTGTCCTCAGCCCGGTACCTCCAGTTCCGGCACCACGCACCAGGCCTACAGTGCGTCTCAGCCGGCCAGAGTCTGCCGTCTGCCCAACGGCGCCTGAACTGCCCGTCTGCCCAACGGCGCCTGAACTGCCCGTCTGCCCAACGGCGCCTGAACTGCCCGTCTGCCCAACGGCGCTTGAACTGCCCGTCTGCCCAACGGCGCCTGAACTGCCCGTCTGCCCAACGCCGTCTGAACTGTCCGTCTGCCAAGCGCCGCATGAACTGCCCGTCTGTACTGAGTATTCAAAGCCGCCCGTCTGTACTGAGCCTGCAAAGCCGCCCGTCTGCCATGAGCCTTCAGAGCCGTCCGCCAGACAGGAGCCGCTAGAGCCTTCCGCCAGACAGGAGCCGCTAGAGCCTTCCGCCAGACAGGAGCCGCTAGAGCCTTCCGCCAGACAGGAGCAGCCAAAGCCTTCCGCCAGACAGGATCAGCCAGAGCCTTCCGCCAGACAGGATCAGCCAGAGCCTTCCGCCAGACAGGATCAGCCAGAGCCTTCCGCCAGACAGGATCAGCCAGAGCCTTCCGCCAGACAGGATCAGCCAGAGCCTTCCGCCAGACAGGATCAGCCAGAGCCTTCCGCCAGACAGGCTCAGCCAGAGCCTTCCGCCAGACAGGATCAGCCAGAGCCTTCCGCCAGCCATGAGCAGCCAGAGCCTTCCGCCAGCCATGAGCAGCCAGATCCGTCAGCCAGCCATGAGCAGCCAGATCCGTCAGCCAGCCATGAGCAGCCAGATCCGTCAGCCAGCCATGAGCAGCCAGATCCGTCAGCCAGCCATGAGCAGCCAGATCCGTCAGCCAGCCATGAGCAGCCAGATCCGTCAGCCAGCCATGAGCAGCCAGATCCGTCAGCCAGCCATGAGCCGTCCAGCCAGGATCCGCCAGAGCCGTCCAGCCAGGATCCGCCAGAGCCGTCCAGCCAGGATCCGCCAGAGCCGTCCAGCCAGGATCCGCCAGAGCCGTCCAGCCAGGATCCGCCAGAGCCGTCCAGCCAGGATCCGCCATTCAGTCCGGTGCTGCCCCTCAGTCCGGTGCTGCCCCTCAGTCCGGTGCTGCCCCTCAGTCCGGTGCTGCCCCTCAGTCCGGTGCTGCCCCTCAGTCCGGTGCTGCCCCTTAGTCCGGTGCTGCCCCTTAATCCAGTGGGGTTAATGTGGAGGGTGGCCATTTGGAGGAGGCTACGAAAGCGGGTAGTGACTATGGTGGGGTGGGGACCACGACCAGTGCCAGAGCCGCCACCGTGGACAGACGCCCACCCAGACCCTCCCCTAGACTTTATGCTGGTGCGCCCGGAGTTCGCACCTTAAGGGGGGGGTTATGTCACGTTCCTGACCTATTGTTCCTTTTTCTTTTATTTATTTAGTTGGTCAGGGCGTGAGTTGGGGTGGGTTGTCTTTGTGTGTTTTTGTATTGTCTAGGGTGTTGTATGGTTTAGGGGGTTAAGTAGAGTAGATGGGTTAGTGTTCAGTGTAGGTGTCTAGGAAAGTCTATGGTTGCCTGAATTGGTTCTCAATCAGAGACAGCTGGTTATTGTTGTCTCTGATTGGGAGCCATATTTAAGGCAGCCATAGGCTTTAGCTGTTTGTGGGTAATTGTCTATGTGTAGTGTTTGTGTCAGCACTATTTGTCTGTTTAGCTTCACGGTCGTCAGTTTGTTATTTTGTTAGTTTGTGTATAGTTGTTAGTTTCTTGTTTTTTCTCTCTTCTAAAAATAAAAGAAGATGTATTTTGCACACGCTGCGCCTTGGTCCTCTATCTCACCCAAAGACGATCGTGACAGCAAGTCAGTTAAGAACAAACTCTTATTTACAATGACAGCCTACCAAAAGACAAAAGTCCTCCTGCAGGGACGGGGGCCTGGGATATATATATATTTTTTTTAAATAACCAAAATAAATACAATATAAATATAGGACAAAACACACATCACAACAAGATAGACAGAACACTACATAAAGAGAGACCTAAGACAACAACATAAGGCAGAAAAACATGACAACACAGCAATGTCTTTATTCTTTTGGAACTTCTGTGAGTGTAATGTTTACTGTTCATTTTTAATTGTTTATTTCGCTTTTGTATATTATCTACTTCACTTGCTTTGGCAAGGCAATGTTAACATATGTTTCCCATGCCAATAAAGCCCCTTGAATCGAATTGTATTTAGGGAGATGGATAAAGGGCAGAAGTGAAAAGGTTAGGATAAGTCTGTGTTAATGATGTGGAGGGAGAGTGATAGAGAGATGGAGTAGCCTAACAGATGGATTGAAAAGAGAGAAGGAAAGTAAAATGAAATAAGGGTGAGAGAGAGAGGGGGGGGGCGTAGTATAAAAGGATGGATAGCACGGCATGGATAGAGGGATGAATAATACGACAAGGATGGAGGAAATTAATGTGGAAGAGAAGGGGAAATGGAGAGAAGCAGGCGGGAAATGGGAGAGAGTGGAAAATTGGACAGGAGGAGAGGAAGAGAAATGGAGGCATAGGGAACAGGGAGAGCAAACGATAGGGAACAAGGAGAGCAAACGAGAGGGATTAAGAGAGTGACAGAAAGATAAATATAAAAAGCGATACATGACTGGAGGGGTGGACATAGAAAACCTATAAAATGGAGTGTTGGGGGAAAATAGGGGATGAGGGAAAAAAGCGAGAGGTGACAGGATGATATCGAGGAGGATAGACAGAAAACAGGAGTTATAGGGAGGGAGGGGCGAGAGAGGGACATTTTTTTCTGATGAAGGAACTGGCCTGTCATCTTGTTCCGCCAGCACAGAGCGCTCCTATAAAATACGGGGAGCAGGCAGGCCACACAGGGTGACTTATGTGTATATCTAGGCTTTGTCAATATATCTTTCTGTCTTCCTTCCTCTGTGCTCCCCTTTTGCTCCCTCGCTGTCTCTTTCCAGCTCTCTCACTCTGTTTCTCTCCAGCTCCCTCTCTCGCTCTCGCCAGCCCCCCCCCCCTCTCTCTTTCTCTTTCTCTCTCTCTCTCTCTCTCTGTTTCTCTCCAGCTCCCTCTCTCGCTCTCTCCAGCCCCCCCCTCTCTCTCTCTCTCTCTTTCTCTCTCTGTCCCAGTTGAGCAATCTCCCTTTCTCTCAGACCAGCACATCTCTTTATATCTCTCCTTGTCTCTCTGTGTAGTTCCCACACAGATTCACAGGCTATGTGAAGGTTTTAATCCCGTGAGGATTTATACATGAAAAATAACCAGAGGGACATTAACTTGAGCACACATTCAGTTGCCTCTGTAAATTCTCCAGGTCTGTATCCCACAATGATGACACAGTATTATTCAAATCAAATCAAATCATCAAATCAAATTTTATTTGTCACATACACATGGTTAGCAGATGTTAATGCGAGTGTAGCGAAATGCTTGTGCTTCTAGTTCCGACAATGCAGTAATAACCAACAAGTAATCTAACCTAACAATTCCACAACTACTACCTTATACACACAAGTGTAAAGGGATAAAGAATATGTACATAAAGATATATGAATGAGTGATGGTACAGAACGGCATAGGCAAGATGCAGTAGATGGTATAGAGTACAGTATATACATATGAGATGAGTAATGTAGGGTATGTAAACATAAAGTGGCATAGTTTAAAGTGGCTAGTGATACATGTATTACATAAAGATGGCAAGATGCAGTAGATGATATAGAGTACAGTATATACATATACATATGAGATGAGTAATGTAGGGTATGTAAACATTATATTAAGTGGCATTGTTTAAAGTGGCTAGTGGTAAATTTTTACATAATTTCCATCAATTCCCATTATTAAAGTGGCTGGAGTTGAGTCAGTATGTTGGCAGCGGCCACTAAATGTTAGTGGTGGCTGTTTAACAGTCTGATGGCCTTGAGATAGAAGCTGTTTTTCAGTCTCTCGGTCCCTGCTTTGATGCACCTGTACTGACCTCGCCTTCTGGATGATAGCGGGGTGAACAGGCAGTGGCTTGGGTGGTTGTTGTCCTTGATGATCTCTTTGGCCTTCCTGTGACATCGGGTGGTGTAGGTGTCCTGGAGGGCAGGTAGTTTGCCCCCGGTGATGCGTTGTGCAGACCTCACTACCCTCTGGAGAGCCTTACGGTTGTGGGCGGAGCAGTTGCCGTACCAGGCGGTGATACAGCCCGACAGGATGCTCTCGATTGTGCATCTGTAGAAGTTTGTGAGTGCTTTTGGTGGGGCTGGGCGTGGGGTTGGCATCCTGCACTCTATGGGGTTGGAGGGGAAGCCTACTTGGAGCACTCATTAACTATTTCTAAACACATAGAGCTTTATTGAAGGGGTATTCTGAGTTATGACAGCTCATGCTTTCAGACAGGACAGGCCCCGTTTAGATCCATTTCTTCTGGATTCAGTCAATTCAAAATAAGTATTGAAATTCATTTAATGGATCATACATTTTTCATTTTGTCTCTCTCACTTTTCAATTCAGAAATTGGACTTCATTGTATCTCATTAGAACTGACTGAATTCAAATGTAATTAATATGGGACAACTCTTGCCTCATCCTCATCCTCCACAGATGGCAGGCAGGTTTGGGGGGAGGACGGGTGAGTGCGAGACAGCGGGAGGAGTGTTCCTCTGGAACGAGACAAAATTTATTTATTTTACTGAACAACACAGAAATAGAATTCCAAATCCATACGTGACCTGCTCTGTCTCTGTTTCATTCTGTCTTTCATTCCCTTTCCCTGTGTGTATTTATTAATTTATTTCTCTCTCTCTCTCTGCCCCCCCCCCCCCCCCCCCTCTCTCTCTCCCTCTCTGTCTGTGTATTTCTCCCTCTCTGCTTTTTATTTACCTCTCTCTCCTGCTCTCTGCGGTGGCTCAGGGAGCGGTAACAGAAGTGTCAGTTGTCATTATTGGTCTAATTCAGTAATCCGTCATCGAGGCTCACTGTATGCAGCGTATTATACGCCGGCACAGCAGGTGTACTACGCACTGAGGTGGAGATTCCATTTGACACGCACAGAGGCGAGGGCCGACGGGGGCCAGGCTGGCGGGCACACTGTGTGTGTGTGTGTGTGTGTGTGTGTGTGTGTGTGTGTGTGTGTGTGTGTGTGTGTGTGTGTGTGTGTGTGTGTGTGTGTGTGTGTGTGTGTGTGTGTGTGTGTGTGTGAGATGCAGGAGTAGTAAAGGTCTTTTGATTTCACTGGAAACAAAGAGTTCTGAGAGGTCTCAGTACAGAGAGGAGACACAGTCACATAGGAGTTCAGAGGGACAGGGTTAACACACACAGTCACACAGGAGTTCAGAGGGACAGGGTTAACACACACAGTCACACAGGAGTTCAGAGGGACAGGGTTAACACACACAGTTACACAGGAGTTCAGAGGGACAGGGTTAACACACACAGTCACACAGGAGTTCAGAGGGACAGGGTTAACACACACAGTCACACAGGAGTTCAGAGGGACAGGGTTAACACACACAGTCACACAGGAGTTCAGAGGGACAGGGTTAACACACACAGTCACACAGGAGTTCAGAGGGACAGGGTTAACACACACACAGTCACACAGGAGTTCAGAGGGACAGGGTTAACACACACAGTCACACAGGAGTTCAGAGGGACAGGGTTAACACACACAGTCACACAGGAGTTCAGAGGGACAGGGTTAACACACACAGTCACACAGGAGTTCAGAGGGACAGAGTTAACACACACAGTTACACAAACACACACATTTACACAAACACACATTTACACAAACACACTCAGTTACACCACACTCACAGCCAGACACAAAGCCAGTTGGTCAATGAATAGTCAGTAGTGCACTGAGAGAAGGAAAGGCTATCATACCTATAGCTATCAAAATGACTTCTAAGAGAGGTTTCATTTCTTTGCTGATATTGATGAATGAATATGCATTGTAAAAATGAATGATTTGTCTCCCATGATAGGATTATGAATATGATGAATGGTACTAGATTCATTTTGATAGTGATGATCTGGGTATTATACATCGTGATTATATTAGGAATTTCTGCTCTCCACAACATTGATTGTGTTTCCATGTTTTTTTACTATTCACGATGTTTCATCATTTATTGACGTTATGAATACACCTTTTGTCATTTTTACATTACACGCTTTCCATGTTCATCAACGAGTTTGTCCTATTACCATATATTGAAGTCCATTTAGAAAGTGTCCAGGTTGAATCAAGATGACCCAAAAACTACAACTCCCATCTCATAGCACTGCAGTCCTAGTTCCCCCGGGGGTCTCAAATGGAGCAAAAGAAGACTGCGTAAATCTTCTTTAGTAAGTGTATTGTGAATTGTGAGGACAGCGTATCTCTCCTTTTACTCTCTTACTTTTATCAATTTGTATGGGAGCTCCCACCTCTCGGTTCCCCACGGGTATGGTGGGTTTGATCACGTTCTCAACCCCACAAGGCTGCAAATCCAGTAACCACTGTAAGTGTTTTAAACAGTTTAAACTATCAACATACTTCACGCTGTGTCTAGAACCCCTATACGTGTCTCAGAACACACCCTTTCGCTTCCCGTAGGCTACTTTACTTTGAGGTTGTTTATTAGGCACATGGTCACGTTCAATGGCATCACGTACAGTCGTATGTGGATATTCAGCTGGTGAATTTTTCAATCGTTTTTCAATTAAGAAAGTTTTAAGAAACAATTTCCCAAGATTCGTACTTGCGTTTCTGTAGCCTACCAATTATAATGTATCCAATTGTATCTTCCCATGACCATTCTTCTAGTCTACTGTTTCGATAGAATTACGAATTGTACATGTCATTGTAATCCAGGCCAGTAAAATATAACCAAGAAGCAAACATATTTATGCTTGTAATATTGTCCATAGAATAACTGTATAGCTTAACCATCACTAGGCAGACAAGGAACGAAAATAAATTAGGGGTTGGCCTATAATAATAATAGTAATAAGAATTATTATTAGTACTACTACTACTACTATTAGTAATAATAGCAACAATAATAATGATAATAATAACATGAACAATAATAATAATAGTACAATTAATTCCGTGGTTGTCAAAAAGGAGAACATTTATTCATAAATTGTGAAAATGCACATGATTCGTTGACTAATTACTTTTCAGTGGGCTACTTATCAAACATCATGTCTATAAATCAAACACACACACAAAAACTAAATGTTACCACTATTTTTGTGTCCGTTTAATGATTGATATAGCTCACTGATGTTATGAGCTTATTGTTTCAACATTCAGACATGTAGGCTATTCAAAGCTCCCTTCTTATTCATCTGTAGAGTGCTACTTTTCGGTAAACATGAACGATCGAATCAAGGCGAAGAGACAGGAGGCGATGGGAGGGGGAATGAAGAGGAAAAGCACCTGTCTACACGGTTCTGGGGGGAGTTCAACCCGCCGTTTCCGTTTTGCAAAAGCTGCGGTAGCGAGGTAGTGAGACAAGACTAAGAACTTCAAACAAACGGCTAGCCCAAACCGGCGGCGGCCAATCCGGATGAAGACAGAAAGAAATGAACAACCAACAACGGTTCACTACTGTCCGACTCTCTTTCTGAAAAACAACACTCTTTCCCTCTCTCATACTTTTTTAGATCGCAATCTTTACGAATTTAAAAAGATCTGTTAGAATCTACATCTTGTTTGCATTCCAGCAAATCTCAACATTCGTCACGCAATGTTTTACTATGAAATAATGGACACGAGAGGGATGTGGATGGGCTACGAATTAAATGAACGAGTAGTAACCTAGGATTTAGAAAAAAACGTAGAAAAGTATACAGGAAACGAAGAATCAGCATGAAATGAAGGCGGAGAGGAGTGATACAGCAGGTGAAGAAGAAAGGGGGATGTATGGAGACAGTAAGAGGGAGAGAAAGAGAGAGGACTTGTGCAGAAGGAGGGAGTGTGTTAGACAGAGTTGGGAGGTGGTGGCAGAGAGATTAATGGTCTGTGTTGATGTTTGGGGCAGGGCACTCACTGCTTTGGCCCTCTTTGTAATTCTGTACTTAATCACCATCATTATGACACAGGGAGTGGACGGAGGAGAGAGGGAAGGTGCGAGATAGAGATAGAAAGAGGAAAGGGGTGAAACCGAAGACAGATAGAGAACAAGGTGATCAAGGAGGTTGATGAAGGAGAGAAGGATGGAGAGGAAACACTCGGAGGAAAAGAGAGAGCAAAGGAGAGGAGATAGAGGAGCGATGAAGGTAGAGAGTGGGTACTGGATGTGTGCTTGAAATATTACTGTATGCTTGAGTGAGCAGGAGATGGAAGATAAGATAGATAGAGGGAGGGAGAGAGGGGAAGAAATAGCTTATGACAGCAAGATGTAAAAGGAAAGATGGGGGGGGGGGGGGGGGGGGGGGGGGGGGGGGGGGGGGGGGGGGGGGGGGGGGGGGGGGGGGGGGGGAGAGAGAGAGAGAGAGAGAGAGAGAGAGAGAGAGAGAGAGAGAGAGAGAGAGAGAGAGAGAGAGAGAGAGAGAGAGAGAGAGAGAGAGAGAGAGAGAGAGAGAGAGAGAGAGAGAGAGAGAGAGAACGTGTTGAAGAGTAGGGTGCCGCTCTGCAGATGATAAAACGCTAATTAAAGTAAACGAGCTACCTGAGCCCTTCGACTAACCCCTTGTCACACTCTGTCAAGAGCAGAAGAGAGTGAATGAACTAGGGAGAGATGGAACGAGGTAGTGGGAAGACGAGACAGATATTTAGGGAAGACGGAAGTTCTTGATGTTCAATAGTTGTGCCTTTAGGTCCAAGTTTAGTTTCCAATGTTGCCTTTTCATATGAACCATTATGAACTAAACAACTAAGTTTACCCAATAACTCTTGTTATGGGTATTTTCTATACTTTACATGGCATAGGCATTGTTTATGGGTAATCGGGAATCATTTATGTTCTGTATGACCTTGTACCAGTTATGGACAGTTGTCACTGTTCATTTTGGTATCCAAGAAAGTGTATTGAAAAGGTATGAAAGTGCCACTGTTGAGAGCCAGTGCTCCAGTGTTGCATCGAGGTTGGGCTGTAGTGACTGGATACGTGTCCTCTCCTTTTCCAACATGGGCTTGAAAATGTCCACCACTATCCAAAGATGAGCTCTCATGTCAAGTAGAGACCAGTAACAGCAGTTGGCATGACTCTTGGGCTTATTTGCCAAGTGCCGAATTCAAATAACTTGGGTGATTTGGAAATAAATAGCTACCATTATCATATACTGTATGTTTGATGTCATGCCTCTTCCACTGTATGGGTTGGGGTGGTTTAACTACATGTCATTGTAACCACTGTGTTCTTTATAAGGACCAGTCATTTTCAGGGTTCACATATTTTACCATAGCTAGTTTTTTTGTATGTAGATAGCCATGAAAACATATCAGTGAACCGCGTTAATAAAGATACTTTGTTGTCATCCTGTCATTATTACAATTGGTCCCTTGGTTGTTACCCCTTCATGATATTTCCTTAGTCCATCAAGCATTTTGGCGAGCTATATATAAATCCACCATTCATTATTTCTTAATGCTCATATTCATTCAATTAATGCCGGGTCTAATTCGTTTATATATTTATTTAGCCCATCTCGCTATTCCTCTTTCCTTTTTTCATCTCTCTCTCCAACGATTATCCTGCCGTCTAATTAGAAATCGATGCTGTTGGGGCCGGCGGGTATTTGCGATGTGTTTGTGGACATTGAGAACAATTCCCCCGACAGAGACAGAGAGAGAGAGCGAGAAGAAAGAAAGTAAATATGAGGAAAAAACACACACACCTCCTCAATTTACCCTACTGACAAGCAACTTCACTCCTTCCAGCTATTCTTCTTTTTAAAAAGCAGTAAAAAGCAAGTAACGGAGAAATGAAAATAATATAATTTTAATGACTGGCGCGGGGGATTTGAGCGGGGAGTGTTTTTAGAATAAATAAACGATGAGGGGTATTTCAAAACGCTTGAAATGAATGAGCATAGCTCAACACTAAAATACAAACAAATGTTACCACCAACTGTTTAGAAACAAATGTTACCACCAACTGTTTAGAAACAAATGGTATCGGCTCGGTCACCAAGGCAGTATGGAGGAGACCATTAGCCCTCTCAGTTGCATTCTTGTTGCGTAATGTAGGTAATTATAGCCCTAACAAAATATATTTGGCTTACCGATATTAGCCTATATATTTACTTATAATTGCGTTATTATTATTATTATTATATTAATAGCTTACTATTATTATAATGATTATTATCGTTATGCTTATGGTTATTATGCCTGTATTTAGTATTCATATAGTTTGCTGAACGTTATTTCTAAATAGATATGTAAGGCATTGCTGATTTTTTTTTTTTTGTCTTTTCCTCTGCCTGACTCGGTCTGTGCCTCTGCGCCTGTCTGCTCTATTCCGATACCGATCCAAAGTCTCTTCCGGTCGGCGCGTCCCGTGGAGAGGAGTCGGCAGAGGCGACGGGTTAGCACTATTACTGCCGGAGCAATCGAACCTAAACGAATTAGGAACCCCAGATGCCGGTCTGGGAGAACATTTTAAAACGAAGTGAAAAAGGAATGAGAGTGCGCCCTTTTATTAGTTAAGCTCACACCGGCACCGTTATTTCTCTACCCATAATCAGTTTGCAGCTTTTAGCTGTTTTTTGTTGTTGACCCTTACAACGAAATCTCTCTCGGACTTTGTTGAATTCAATGTCAGGAAATGTGAAATTGGGGAATACATTGTCATCTTTTTAGCAATAATGAACAATAAAATAAGTAGTTTTTCTCGGTGTTGCCTCACATTTCGTCAGCCCCTCTGATGCTTTACTTGGCAAAGGCAATCTGCTGGTGTGTGTGTGTCTCTGTTTGTTGGTTTGGTATTTGAGTCAGTCGGTGCATGCATGTCAGTCCATCTCTCCATCTCGCGCGCTCATTAAACGTCCCTCCCCCCCCCTTCCCCGCGTGTTTGTGCTCCCACTCCCGCCCTCCTTCCTCCTCGCCTCGCTCTCCCCTTGCCCATGGCTATGTGATCGTGAAAAATGTGTTTACAAAACTCGCTCTCTCACAGATCAAACCGCACGCGAATCAAAGACTTGGAGAGAGAAAGAGAGAGAAAAAGAGGGGAGGGAAGAGAGGGGTGTGTGTAATTTAAAAAATCTCTTTTTTTCCCCCTTGTGCATGTGGATGTCTGCACATGGCTCCTTTGGCAATACAATATCTTTAAGCCCAAAACAACTGTTTGTGTTTCATAGTTAAACATGAGACATAATGTAATATTGATGGCTGCTTGACACACTAACACGGTGAAACACGGCCTGCCTCAGTTCAGTTGATCATTAGTGTGTATTACACGCCCGTACAATGCTGCGCTAACAAGCACCTGAGATAAGTTGTCATCTACAGTTGAGCGTTCAGAGGTGTGACACGAATTGGTTTAATTGACAGTTGGAGAAGCATATGCTGTTTTGTTTTACTTTTCATGTTGCTGTTAGGGCAGTCATTTTTGTGATGATGATGATGATGATATTGTGTGTGTGTGTGTGCGTGTGCGTGTGCGTGTGTGTGTGGTGCTGAGGTATGTATCGGAATATGGTGGGAGATGGAGGGAGGGAGAGTAGGAGTCTTTAGAGTCATCATAACAAAACAAGGGACTGAATATAGAAGTGGGTAATACAATACAGTATTGATGGAACAATGGGGAGAGGAGGACGAGGAAGAAATAAAGAGAGTGACTTGGCGAGACACAGAAGGGGATGAGAAAGAGAAGAGTGTCAGAGGAGAGAGTGAAGGGGTAAAGAGAGGGGGATGAGAGACGGGGAGGGAGGGGCAGACAGACAAGTGGGGGAGTGATTATAGCAGGGTTTATGTATGAGCTATTGATTTAGTCGGTGGTGACTTCTTGAGTGGTTAATTCGGGAAGTGAGAGCGATAGAGAGAGTAACTCACTGACCAGGGAGGAGGAGGGATAAATAGAGAGGGGGTAGAGAGCAGGGAAGGGAAGGATAAGGAGGAGAGAAGGGTCTGTAACAAGTGCATCTCCTCATGGGGTGAAATCATTGACAACGGCAGCTTTCATCACCATGCATCTAAAGACAGGTGTTGAAAGCAGGGAGGTACAGTGTTGGTCTCGCAGGATGGAGTTAAAGGTGTCGTTTTTCTGCTGAACTTTGACCTCTGAATCCCATAACTGTCTGTGTCCGAAATGACACCCTATTTCCTTTAAAGTTCACTATTTTGACCAGGCACTGCTGAAACTATTGCACACTATAGGAAATTGAATGCCATTTTGATCCCCTAATCTGACAAACCACCATGCAGGGTTTAAGTAGGCTACATTCTGGTCAACGAAGAAAATATTATGTTTAAATGTCAGATTTTTCCATGAAGTAGTTGTTTTTAATGAACAAGTTTGATAGCTTTTGGTATCTTTCAAATCTCTCTCTCTCACACACACCTTCCCTGTTTACCTTCAGGATAGGGTGAAGTTGAGCCCATAGGACACTCATCTGCTCTATAGAAACAATAGATGGTTCTCCCGTTCTCATTGTCTTAGCCTGTCTGGAGGAGTCAACATCAACCCTAACCCCAAATCCTTAATCTTAAACCTAACCCTAGCCCTAATTGTAACCCTAACCCTAACTGTAACCCTAAACATAAGCCCTAAACCTAAAATAGTCATTTCCTTGTGGGGATCAGCAAAATGTCTGCACTTGTCCGAACTTCTGGTCCCCACAAGGATAGTAAAACCAAACCACTCACACAGACACGCACACACACCTTGCATCTGGAAGTAGTCATTTGCAGTTAATCAAACTCTGTGAAATTGCCTCACCATGAAATATATTTCGTATATATGTTTGTAGACGTAATCATGTATGTACGTGTGTCTCTTTGTGTGTACTAGACGTGTATATGCGTGTCTCCGCTTGTGTGAAGTTTAAGGTCCGCTCGCCAGAGCAGTTTCTTTTCCTCTTTCTCTTTCCCTCTCTCTTCGCGCAGGTTTTGATCTCTCAGCCGCGAGATCAAAGGCGCTCTCTGGCTATTAGTCAGCGCGAGCCATTGATCCCTCATCGATCCACGCGAGACACAGCCGCCCCGTGAACACCGTACTAGGCTCCCCAAAGCTCTCCCGCGCGAGAGAGAGAGCAAGCAAGGGGAGAGGGAAAACGCAAAGGGGGGCAATGTGTATGTGCGTCTGTGTGGATTTTTCACTGGCACTGGTAGAGCCAAGTTCGAGCTTTTTCTTTGCCGCGGGACATGAAACAATGAGGCTCGAGCCGGTTTTAATAAAGCGCGCTTTCCCTCCTTTCAACTCTGGCGCTCGGCGGACGAGCCGGCAGCGGAGAGCGATCGATAATTAATGACGATGAATAATTTAACCCTATCGATTGATACTTCTTCTTCCTATTTTTTTCTTCGTATTTTCCTCCTTATATCTTAAGGACGGTATTCTGTAAGGTGGTGATACCATATCACATGCAACCCTCTCCCATCACCATCTCCTTAACTTAAGCAAGTTTTCCAAACGTTCGCTTCCTCATCCACATGCCAATCTACTGTATATTTATTTATAATTTAGCTTCATAACTAAACACACCAGTTAGTTTTCTTAATAAAATCGTCATCATTAGGATTAACATACAAAACTTTACCCCATTTATTTCCCCGCATATACTGGTTGAATCAACGTTGATTCCACGTAATTTCAATGAAATTAAGTTGAACCAAGTTGAACCAAGGTGAAATAGGGCCTAGAATTTGAATTGACGTCTGTTCCCAGTGGGATGGCTGTTTGGGGATGTCGATTCACATACACACATATCTCCAAAAGGCCCATAGTTTACAAGCACCCAATGCTTATAGGCCTAAATTGTATGGTCTTCTTTTTTGTTTCTGAACTGGTTTAGCAGTTTGGGTTTATAGTGATTTTTACAGGCTCATTTCAAGTTCTCCATACATTTCTCTTCTTGACCTCTTCCTCTTTTGACTTTTGTTTATTTATTTTCCCTCTCCATTTATCCCACCATTGATCCTAGTTGTATTGTTGTCTGTTCCACAGACCTCTCCACCTTCCAGTTTAACATTTGGACAGCCAGCAGGTCCTGTATTCCATCCTCCTGCACTTTTCCCCCCTGCCCCCCTCCCTCCTCTTCCAATCCCCCTCTCCTTCTCCTCTTACAAACCCATACCACAGTCCCTCTGTTCTTCCACCCCGAGGCTGACCAGAGTGTCAGAGCTAACCAGAGAGAGGAACAGAGAAAGAGGGAGAGGGAGAGGGGGTAGAAGGATAGAGAGAGGGGGTTCAGTTGGGCATTTTCAGGGGCAACCAAAAAAGAAAGATGAGACAGATGTACAGAGTTTGTTTCATCTGTTGGAAACAGAGAGCGAGAGAGGCCAGACTCGTAGCTCTTCTCATATGTATATATATATATATATATTTTTTTTTTTTGTTGAGACCCTACATTTTTTCCATCTTTAGACACCACTGGAGACAAAATGTTGCCAGAATGTCAGTCTGTCCACTTTCCATCTCTGGCTGCTACTCTTCACTCTGCTCCCTCTCTGTCCACAGTCTCTCCATTACCAGTCTTTCTTCTGTTCCAAGTCCCCACTTTACCACTGTTGCAAGTCCCCACTCTACCGCAAGTCCCCACTTTACCCCTTTTCCAAGTCCCCACTCTATTGCAAGTCCCCACTTTACCCCTGTTCCAAGTCCCCACTCTACTGCAAGTCCCCACTTTACCCCTTTTCCAAGTCCCCATTCTACCCCAAGTCCGCACTTTACCCCTGTTCCAAGTCCCCACACTATCGCAAGTCCACACTTTACCCCTGTTCCAAGTCCCCATTCTACCCCAAGTCCCAGCTTTACCCCTGTTCCAAGTCCCCACTCTATTGCAAGTCCCCACTTTACCCCTGTTCCAAGTCCCCACTCTATTGCAAGTCCCCACTTTACCCCTGTTCCAAGTCCCCACTCTACTGCAAGTCCCCACTTTACCCCTTTTCCAAGTCCCCATTCTACCCCAAGTCCGCACTTTACCCCTGTTCCAAGTCTCCACTTTACCCAAGTCCCCACTTTACCCCTCTGTTCCAAGTCCCCACTATACCCCAAGTCCCCACTCTACACCTGTTCCAAGTCCCCACTCTTCCCCTGTTTCAAGTCCCGACTCTACCCCTGTTACAATTCCCCATTCTACCCCAAGTCCCCACTTTACCCCTGTTCAAAGTCCCCACTCATCTGTCAGACCTGATTTAGTGAACTGCAGTTCATTACCATATAGAATCTGATTCTACATTTCCATTCACAGAAAAGCTCAATAGTGAACTCCAAGGCAGGTGCAGGTGTACTATGGGGTTCCAGGACACATGTTATAGGTGTATTAGTGTAACAGTGGAACAATAGTTGCGAGTGTTAAACTGGGACAATATGTCTCACGCTCTGCCTTTTTGTTATTGGTGATTAGAGTAATCCATCATTTATACTGTTGTATTGGGTGGCCATCAGTTACTGTGTGAGTCTGGTCTTTTCTTTGGTCCATTATAGGCTCGTCCTCAATGCTACGTGCAAACCTCTTTGTGAGTATCTTTTAGCCTTTGTCTCCATCTTTGGTAAACAATGAAAATGGTATCTTTCAGCCCTGCGATAAATGTGTGTGTGTGTGTGTGTGTGTGTGTGTGTGTGTGTGTGTGTGTGTGTGTGTGTGTGTATTGATTCAGTTAGTATCCACGGTTTCAACAACGCCTCATTGTGTGTGCTATTATTATCACTATCACTATCAGTCTCTACCTGTACACTGGTGTTGGTATGTGTGAGTAGAGTATATACTTGTGACTCGGTGTGTCTGTGTGTATACACTCCATTAGTCTATCAGTGTGCCTCTGTATCTGCCAGTGTGTGTGCATGAGGAGCAGTATTCCCTGTGCTGCTAGTTATAATGTTTCTGGGGGTGATAGGGGGAACTTGAAAGCCCTGTGCTGCCCAAATCAAAACTAACAAGGAAATGATGGGGGCTCCTTTATCTCCTCTCTGGCCTGGGGGGCTGAGGGGTGCGAGAGAGGGAGATCGGGGGTGGGGGCCTGGCTTCCTCTTTGATTTGTAAAAAATGCATTACCTCCGAAATCAAATGGAAAATTACTGTGCCGAAGCATAACACACAGAGCAGGAGAGGGAGGGAGAGAGAGAAGACAGTGGACAGGTGGGAAAGGGAAGGGAGGAGTCAACTGTGGAGATAGGCTGGCAGATAGATAGGAGATGGGTGCGTATAGATTTTGAGGAGGTGCGTAGGAGGAAAGAGAGGTAGACCTTGTCCGGTACTAAAGCACCCATATTGTGTATCCTCTGAGAGTACAGACTGGGGTTTAGGAGTCTATGGTAAATGATAGGATGATGTGCTATTGATGGCTCAAGGGAATAGGGAGAGGCATAGATTGTTGCAAACATAGAATTACATATGGAATCATAGACATATAGGAGCTCTATGGCTGTAAAGACCAAATAAATAGACAAGTTGAAATTCAGTGCAGCGCCTGTCAGGTCTCACACATGCTTAAATACTGCTGAAATACTGTACATGTAGCCTCTAAAGGTGTTGAAATAATTCCACAACAATCTCTGGAAAATTGTTTTGAATGTACAGCTTCCCAGAACGCATAGTTATCTAAGTAAATAATTGAAGAGAATTACTTGCGACAGACAGAGTTTGCACTCAAGGATGAACAGTAAAGGATGGACAGTAAAGGATGGACAGTAAAGGAGGGACAGTAAAGGAGGGACAGTAAAGGAGGGACAGTAAAGGAGGGACAGTAAAGGAGGGACAGTAAAGGAGGGACAGTAAAGGATGGACAGTAAAGGAGGGACAGTAAAGGAGGGACAGTAAAGGATGGACAGTAAAGGAGGGACAGTAAAGGATGGACAGTAAAGGATGGACAGTAAAGGAGGGACAGTAAAGGAGGGACAGTAAAGGAGGGACAGTAAAGGAGGGACAGTAAAAGAGGGACAGTAAAAGAGGGACAGTAAAAGAGGGACAGTAAAAGAGGAGCAGGGAGAACAAGAAAATGAGGAAGAGAGGAAAAAGAAGAAGGGATATATGCAGTCAGACAGTGGATTCTGAGAAAGAAAGAGGTCTGAAAACACAAAGATGAAGAGAGCGGGATGAGCCACAGTCCAAAGACTAAAAAGAGCGAGAGGGTGAGAGTGAGTGAGAGGGTGAGTGCGAGAGGGTGAGAGTGAGTGAAAGCGAAATGCCTGGAGTTAGTAATAATAATTTATACAAACACACCTCAATAATTCACGTACCATTTCAATGCTGGAGGGAAAATCCACATTTCACAGAGCATAATTAAATAGAGACAGAGAGTGGAAAGAGAGAGAGAGGTGGAGAGATAGATGGAAAGATAGATAGAGAGACCAGCATTAAAGATACTTTTGCAGTGGCATGGTTTCTTTTCCATTTGAGGTTTGTAAAACAACCAAGATGAAATTGTAATATCCAAACTATATCCAATCTCTTGAACTCGTCTCACTTCTCTTCATCCTAACATTGACAGGTGCACATCCTTAGTATTTCACCATTCACCTCCACAGTTGTCTAATGTGCACAGTAGAATTACAACTCTGTCTTTAGTCATATTCACTCATATTACAGGGTCAGCCATAGTAGGAGCAAATGAGAGTTAAGTGCCTTGCTCAAGGGCACATCGGCAGATTTTTCATCTTGTCAGCTCGGGTATTTAGAGCCCACCGCTCCAACTACTAGGCTACCTGCCACCCTAATTCACAGTTTAATTTCTATATTCAAAGATTATTTTCTCAAAAATAAAATGATGTGAATGTTCAGACAGAAACTGTGCTGATCAACAGTTTGCTGGCCAATAAACATGTCTAGATGTATTTATTCTGTACATTTACCTGTTGTGCTTTTCACTAGCTAACCCAATTTCAATTTTTGGGCATTTATTTGGCATATTCGGTACAGATCTTATCTTAGGTATTAGCAATGTGAAAATATGAAAATACAGCTTTATTTGTTTTTACTTACCTTGCCTTGGCACTCATTTTAGTTTCTATTTTTGTAATTTTCTACTCATTGTATTACAAATATGAATTATTTTAAAGGATTGTAAATTGAATATATCAGTCTTTCATGTTACGTCTTTGTCAATATAGCCATTATAACCACTAAACCACTTACCATTTTGGAATGAATCACTACTCCCTACTCCCACTTTTTGATCAAAACAGCTTCTATGTATCACCTCATTATCCTGCGCCTTCTTCAAGTTTAAAGGAGATGTTTTAATTTCTCATATTCTATACTGTAGGGGTGTCCTCCACATTGCATCAGTTAGTGCTCTCTGGCCCTGTTAGATCACTCCATCAAACACATGATCTACAAAAGCTCTTGATATATACTGTATGTAACGTTGATATGAGGGACTCAAAACCACGGTGTCAAACCATCCCTCGCCCTTTGCCCTGTAGGTCATCTCTCACCTCAGACTTGTTTAACTCATCCCTCTCTCCCACCTTTCTTTTTCGTTTTCTACCAAGAAATAAAAGTAATTGGAATTAAATTGGAATTTTTCCCTCTCTCCCCTTCTCTCCCTTTGTCTGCCCATCTCTCAGGTGTAGTGGAGGCATGGACTGTAACTGCGTCAGTGATCTGTTGCTCACCCCCCCTGTCCCTGCCCTCTGGACTCCAGGTGAGGCAAGCAGGATTGGGGCACTTTTTTGCGGAAGCCGGGGTACGTGGTTTGGGGAGTTGGGGATTTTATTAGGGTTGTGGAGGAACATTTGATTAACTTTTGGGGGAGGGCAGATACCAGTTATACACTAAGGGGAGATGTACAAAGTGCTTGTACCTGTGCAATGTTTGGTGTTAGATGTTATTATCAGCAGGAATAAAATAGACAACAAAAAACCTTGATGCTAATTTACCAAACTGTCTTTATTTACACTTCAACTAAATGCATTATTCCTACCTCTTAACCTTTATGTACCTATTTGTAGTAGGTTTACCTGTATTCCCTTGCATACTTTTCCCCTGTGTTACTGCTTAGTACACCAGGCCTTGATAGCTAGTGTTTTCTAATGGTCAGTATGTATACTCCAACAAGTCTGCATTATAAAGATCATTTTTATATTTGAATATCGAAAAACTTACCACACACATCAGTGAACAAATAGTGTTTCTAATTTGTTAGGATTCATGTTTCTTTACTTATTCTGCGAGGCAATTAGCCAGAATTTTTGTTCAATTGATGAGCTATTTTATTATATTAGAAGTGTATGGCAGCAGGCAGTTAGAATTCAAGTATTATAAAAATGTAAGTAGCTCTGAAAGAGAACAGAAATCTAACTGACCAGCTAGTGGGTCCAAGCTAGTGGGCATTAGTAGTACCACAGAGCAACATTGCTGTAAGCATGCTCTATGATATTAAACACATCATCCCTTAACTGCATCACTCCATCGGTCATCCAGACAGCTAGCCCCTTTGGCCAGCACTCACCATTCACAAACCAATAGGCCTCAATCTCATCCTCCCACTCTCCTGCTCCTCCTCCTCAGGCATCGCCTTCCCAGACTGGGCCTACAAGCCTGAGTCGAGCCCTGGCTCGCGACAGATTCAGCTTTGGCACTTCATCCTGGAGCTGCTGCAGAAGGAGGAGTACCAGAGTGTGATTTCCTGGCAGGGGGAATATGGAGAGTTTGTCATCAAGGATCCTGACGAGGTGGCCAAACTGTGGGGCCTCAGGAAATGCAAACCCCACATGAACTACGATAAGTTGAGCAGGGCGCTAAGGTAGGAACTGTGTGTGTGTGGGTGTGTGCCTGTGCGTGTGTGTGTTTTTGTGTATGTGTGTGCTTTATTAGATATTTTTCAGTATAAGAAGCCAGAAAAAGTAGCAGTATTCATTTTTAGTGGATATAAGTCCTACGTGTCTCATTCATCTTCTCCCTCCATGTCAGTAAAAATGGAAAGAAAAATATGTTTTTTCCTTAAAAATGTCAATACCCTCGATTCCACCTTATTTTCCAATATCCAAATGGATAAGTTCACTATTAAACCTCTATATAAAAAATTCAGTAAGAATTTCGGAATTAATCCCCCATGTAAAATAGCTTGGATTTAGACCTACCGAGAATAAATCAAGTCCTTCTGCCTTATCAGAAATACTTGCCTCTAAACTCTACACATTGCTATGTGATTTAAACTATAGCCCTGCTACCTATTCTGCTATAGATCATTCTATTGAATTTACCCCACATCCCACCGCTACTCGTCACTTGCTTATGCAAATCAAATGACAACACACACACACACACACACACACACACACACACACACACACACACACACACACACACACACACACACACACACACACACACACACACACACACACACACACACACACTGTTAACCCCCTCCCTGGTTTCCCCTACCCTCTCGTTAATGGGGGCTGTCGTAGGGGTCTAATTGTTATGAATTGGCTGGGGCCATAATTAGCCTTCTTGATTAGCCTAGCTTAATTGCTCAATTAAGGGCCGCGGCACAATTGCCACGCAAAGCAAAAGTGTACAAATCATTGCGAGGGCCCCAACTGTTTGTTGTGGATACATACTGATAAGCATTGTATTTGGAAAGTATTCAGACCCCTTCACTTTTTACACATTATTCTAAAATGGATTACATTTTTTCCCCCTCATCAATCTACACACAATTCCCCATAATGAAAAAGCAAAAATAGTTTTGGGGAATTTTTTGCTAACTTATAAAAATAAATAACAGAAAAACCTTATTTACATAAGTATTCAGACCCTTTGCAATGAGACAGGAATTTGAGCTCAGGTGCATCCTGTTTCCATTGATCATCCTTGAGAAGTTTCTACAACTTTATTGGAGTCCACCTGTGGTACATTCAATTGATTGGACATGATTAGGAAAGGCACACACCTGTCTATATAAGGTCCCACAGTTGATAGTGCATGTCAGAGCAAAAACCAAGCCATGAGTCCAAAAGAATTGTCCGTAAAGCTCCAAGACACGATTGTGTCGAGGCACAGATCTAGGGAAGGGTACCAAAACATTTCTGCAGCATTGAAGGTCCCCAAGAACACAGTGGCCTCCATCATTCTTAAATGGAAGAAGTTTGGAACCACCAAGACTCTTCCTAGAGCTTGCCGCCCGGCCAAACTGAGCAATCAGGGGAGAAGGGCCTTGGTCAGGGAGGTGACCAAGAACCCAATGATCACTCTGACAGAGCTCCCGAGTTCCTCTGTGGAGATGGGAGAACCTTCCAGAAGGACAATCATCTCTGCAGCACTCCAACAAAAGGCTTTTATGGTAGAGCGGCCAGACGGAAGCCACTCCTCAATAAAAAGCACATGACAGCCCATTTGGACTTTGTCTAAAGGCTCCTAAAGGACTCTCAAACCAAGATGGAACTCTTTGGCCTAAATGCCAAGCTTCACGTTTGGAGGAAACCTGGCACCATCCCTACGGTGAAACATGGTGGTGGCAGCATCATGCTGTGGGGATGTTTTTCAGCGGCAGGGACTGGGAGACTTGTCAGGATCGAGGGAATGATGAACGGAGCAAGGTACAGAGAGATCCTTGATGAAAACCTGCTCCGGAGTGCTCAGGACCTCAGACTGGGGCGAAGGTTCACCTTCCAACAGGACAACGACCCTAGGCACATAGCCAAGACAACGCAGGAGGGGCTTCGGGACAAGTCTCTGAATGTCCTTGAGTGGCCCAGCCAGAGCCCGAACATGAACCGATCGAACATCTCTGGAGAGACCTGGAAATAGCTGTGCAGCGACCCTCCAGATCAAACCTGACAGAGCTTGAGAGGATCTGCAGAGAAAAATGGGAGAAACTCCTCAAATACAGGTGTGCCAAGCTTGTAGTGTCATACCCGAGAAGACTCAAGGCTGTAATCTCTGCCAAAGGTGGTTCAACAAAGTACTGAGTAAAGGGTCTGTGATATTTAAGTAAATGTGATATTTCAGTTTTCAATTTTTTATACATTTGCAAAAAATTTTAAAAACAGTTTTTGCTTTGTCATTCTAGGGTATTGTGTGTAGGTTGATGAGGAAATAAGGCTGTAACGTAACAAAATGTGGAAAAAGTTAAGGGTTTTGAGTACTTTCCGAATGCACTGTATACAGGTCTGTATGCCTGTGAAGTTGTTACCTTATATCTACAGCGTAGCTATACAGGATTTGAACTTTGTCACAGGCCTATTTTAAATGACTTACATGCTTAAAATAGTAATTTAAAGTCTAAGAATGTATCAGGACAGTCACCAGCTTAATATAATATGTTTTTTCTTTATTCAGTTTTGAGAACACCCCCCATCCCACGTGACCTCTGTACCTGAAGTACCAACCCTCTCATCTGAACCATATGGCAGTATGTAGTATCTGACAGTGTAGGATTCTGACAGGTACTGTAGCCTGTGACACCTCAGTAGGTGGCACAGGAAACAAGCACTGTAAGGTTGGAGTGACTGGCACCTGAGGTTGTTTCCATAGAGACACCACTCACATTGTAGTCCCGCCCTCAAAGAGGCACTTCAGTTGTGAATGATGCCAGAAGCGCTGACAGCAAGAGTTGATGTATATCTATTATGCATATTTCTGTACATATACTGTACCTGTAATAAATCAAATGTATTCATCACGCTTCGTAAACAACAGGTGTGGATAAACAGTGAAATGCTTACTTAGGGCCCTTACCAAATATATTTAATATTTACATGATAATTGCTGTATGTCAACAGTGCACAGCAGGTCAGATCAGGCTCTGGAGGGATGTTGTTTATTTATGTGCTTGTTTTTGGTTTTACTCTGGGACTTATTTAGTCCTGCCTAACGAGGTGTGTGGAGACTATCAAGTCAAAACATGAATTGATCAGTGAGATGCCAGGGAGAAACAAACCCAGCAGGAGTTCAGCCCTGGAGGGCCGGTGTTGTTCCCCCTGCTGTTAAGGGAACACATTACTGTTGACCAGGGCTCTCCAACCCTTCTTGGAGAGCTACCCTCCTGTAGGTTTTTGCTCCAACCCCAGGTGTAACTAACCTGATTCATTTTACCAACCAGCTTATTATTAGAATCAGTTGCGCTAGATTAGGGTTGGAGGGTAAACCTACAGGACGGAAGCTCTCCAGGAAGCAGGTTGGAGGGAAAACCTACAGGACGGTAGCTCTCCAGGAAGCAGGTTGGAGGGAAAACCTACAGGACGGTAGTTCTCCAGGAAGCAGTTTGGAGGGAAAACCTACAGAACGGTAGCTCTCCAGGAAGCAGGTTGGAGGGAAAACCTACAGGATGATAGCTCTCCGGGAAGCAGGTTGGAGGGAAAACTTACAGGATGATAGCTCTCCGGGAAGCAGGTTGGAGGGAAAACCTACAGGATGATAGCTCTCTAGGAAGCAGGTTGGAGGGAAAACCTACAGGATGAGAGCTCTGTAGGAAGCAGGTTGGAGAGCCCTGCTGTGAACCATCGATGAAAACATGGATATTTGTTTCTAACTCTTCCTATTTTTTTCTCTCCTTTCTCCATTCCCTCTTTCCTAATCTCTTCCCTTTCACCTTCTCTCCATCCTCCCCCACCCAGGTACTACTATAATAAGCGCATTTTGCACAAAACCAAAGGGAAGCGTTTCACCTACAAGTTTAACTTCAGTAAGGTGGTGCTGGTGAACTATCCTCTGCTGGACATGGCCAGCTCCCCCTTCCTGCTCCAGAACCACTTCAATGGGGGCTCCGCCGCGCCCGACTGCAGCCCTGTCACACCCGAGGTACGGAAGGAGGAACGGAGGAAGTGAGGGAGGGAGGAACGAATGGAGTTTAGGACAGAGGGAGGGATGGAGAGAAGGGTAATGGATGGAGGAGGGTATGAAGGGAAAAGAGAAAGAGAGGATTGTAAGGACAGGAATTACAGGTTTTCCAGAATAGACAGCTACTCCAAGTTATTCCCCGCTGTTAACACAATCTATCACATTGTCTAAAGGGAGCTGACATTTGAACAGTACATGTTTGAATTCACCAAAATGAAGGGACAAGTTGGATAGAAGACCAGCAGATTCCTGAGAACCATCAACGACAAACATTGGGAAAAAGAAGAGAGAAATAAAGGGAGGAAAATGAGAGGGAGAGATGGAAATATGGTTGCCACAACTCCATACTTGATTGTTTATTTATGTTGATTTGATTCAGCGGGTCTAGCTAAAATCCATTTAGTCTCAGGGAACTGCAGATTGTACTGTACAGACTCCTGCTGTGTATTCATTTTTCAGTTACGGGAGGATCAATTGTATTCCGCGTGTCTTATCATACATATTTTATTCACTGTTTCTAATAGCAGCAGTCCTGATCATGATAAAATGGTCTTCACTTATTTTTTGCCCAGAGTCATCTTGAAATTTTTACAGAGATAAATGTTCTTGGACCCCCAGCGAGGTTGTATAAATAAAACTGTCCTGTTAGAGTTTGTAATGAAACAATAGATACACTTATTGAAGTAATGGTCTGTGTTCAGGGTGCATATTTCTGATGGATCCATTTAGGTGAGGATATATGTGTCAGGTTTTGGCCAGGACTGTTCTGGTTTTGTCACTAGATGTCCCCATTGCACCTTTTTTGAACCTTTTGTTTTTTCCTTGCTCTTTTATTGTTTGCACCTGTAGGTCGTTCCCTTGTTTGTATTTAAACCCTGTGTGTTCCTCAGTTCTTTGCTCAGTGTTTGTAAGTTAGCACCCAGCCCCAGCCCAAGCCTTGTTCTGTATATATATTTCTCTTATTGGATTTTCCAGAGGTTCTCTGGTTTAGTTCTTGTGTGTATTTTTGAGTAGTTTTTGGAGGTTTGTTTTTCTCTGCTGTTTTTACCACTTTGTGGAGTTTCTTTTGCATTTTTGAGGATTTCCATTTTGTGCCTCTTGGCTTTATTTTTGGACATTGTGGATTTAGATTCTTTGCCTGAAGTTTTTGTTCTTTTATTAAACCACCATCTCTAGAACTACTGTGTCTGCCTCATCTTCTGGGTTCTGCTGATTATTAGTGACTGTTTCTCGCACCGGGTCCTGACAATATGCAAATGAAACACTAACTGGTTCATACTTTCTCATTTGCTTGGATATAGAAATTGCTATGACAATTATGTTTTACAGATTTTTTACAAATACAAAAAAAATTGACATTGATACTAGTGCAAATAGTATTTTTCTTTATTAATTTAATTCATGAAATGTATTTAAAAGGGAATAGAGTTAACTTTAAATGACTAGAAGAGTCTTTGCTTGTCCTGAAAGATAGAAAAAGAGAGTCACAATAGAAAGTGAAGGAGAAACTTGAGAGATGGTTTTAACTTGTCCTTAAAATAAAAGAAGACGTTATCCACCCTTCTCACATTCCCGTCTCGGATGGCTAATCCCTCTGTCATGATTGAAAATGAAAGAAATAAAAGACAAGTAGATACGTCAGATCAGATCAATGTTCGGTCATTAATGCAGGTTTGGTTAAGCAATCCAGATCATGCAGCTTGGAAGTACAGTCTCGCTTTTCAAACTTGGAGCTGAGGGGTGACAGAAATTATTGATCCCAGCTCTTCTAAAAAAAGAGAAATCCTCCCTCTCTCTCTCTCTGTCTCCCTCGACTGTGTGATTTAACCGTTTCGTTTGTTTGGCCTCCTTTCTCTTTCCTGTTTTAAAGCACTTCTACACACACACCTCATATACACACACACACACACACACACACACACACACACACACACACACACACACACACACACACACACACACATACATTCTCCCCTCTCTCTCTCTCTCTTACCCCACAGCTATTATGTTGTTTAGTCTTTCTCTCCCTTCCATCAATCCTTTCCCTCCTTTGTCCCCTCACACTCTTCCCTCCTCGAAGGGCGCCCAATCCCTCTATCTCTCGTAGTTTATCCTTTGTGCCCACTTAATCGTTGGCCTCCATTTGACTCTGTACTTCTCCTGGCTTTGAGTCTTTGAGCCTCTGCGTCCTCCTACCTCCTCTCCTCATCTTCTCCTCTCCTCTCCCTCTCAGTCCCCTGGCACTTCCTTTTATCCTGTCCTTGCTGTGACTGTTGGTGTGATTACACCACACACTACAGGGTGCCATCTCCATCAAATGACTTACCCTAAATACATGCTGATTTAAAGAGGAGGTTGAGGATCCTAAAGACAAGTCTAGTTTTTATTTGCTGATGAAATTAATTGCTATTAAATGCTTAACTGACATGAGCAGATTCTAATGTTTTTTTTCTGTCTCTCTCGCTTTCTCCCAGGCCCTGCAGTCACTGTTCCCTCGTTTGCCAGAGTCAGGGAGAGGAACCTCCCTGTTTGATCGAGTGGCCACAGCCCCTGGACCAGAGGGAGACAAACTGAGACTGGACACATTCCCCTTCCTCAGCTCAGGTGAGAGAGAGGAGAGGAGAGAGGCGAGAGGGAGAGGGGTGACACCGGTAAAAATAAGGGTGAAGATGATTGTGAAAAATGAGAGAGGGAAGGTAAAGAACAGAGGAGAGAGGGAAGGTAAAGAACAGAGGAGAGAGGGAAGGTAAAGAACAGAGGAGAGAGGGAAGGTAAAGAACAGAGGAGAGAGGGAAGGTAAAGAACAGAGGAGAGAGGGAAGGTAAAGAACAGAGGAGAGAGGGAAGGTAAAGAACAGAGGAGAGAGGGAAGGTAAAGAACAGAGGAGAGAGGGAAGGTAAAGAACAGAGGAGAGAGGGAAGGTAAAGGAAGGAAGGAAGGTGGAGAACTGATGGAAAGTGGAGCTTGAGAATGATAGAGGAAATGAGGAGAGCATAAGGAGAGAGATAACAAGATCAAATCCATGTTCACTGCAGTACTTTACACAGCAGAGATCTGTCCCTTTACTGCCTCCAATTCATACTCTCCTTCAGGTGAGAGGAAGGGTTAGATGGGAGTGATCTACAGTATATATTATCATATTATTACAGTGATATGAGGCAGATGCTCAATTAAGGTTTTTGGAATTAATGTCAGTGTAATAATTTGCATTTTCCCTTTATATAATCTTTCAGTTTGTATGTGTGTGTTTTATTTGTGTGCATGTATGTGTGTGTTTTATGTGTGTGCATTTGTGTGTGGGTGAGCGTGCGGGCATATGTGTGTGTGTTTGTGCGTGTGTGTGTACAGATGCCTTTGTCTGTCTGGATACTCCATGTGTGCGTTTCAGCCCTGCTACTGCATCAGAATGTGTGCGCTTACAGTACAGTGAGTGTGTGTTCACTGTGAACACACTCCCCTTCACATCACAACTTGGCCCCCCTGTCTTGTTTGTCCTCAGGTCCTATTCCCCCCTCCTTCCCTCCTCACCCACCTCTCCCTCTCATGTGTCCCCCCTGTCCTAATCCCATCCCAGGCAGGAAGGCCCTAATTGAGGGTGCAGGCTTCAGTTTGTGGCCTGTGGGCGCCCATTACTGTGTTTTCATAAGCAAGTGAGGCCTGCCTGACTGATTCAATATTAATTTGTCTGCCAGCTACTTCTGGCCCAGCACACAGAGACTCAAGCACTGTCAAATTAGCCCTCCATAGCAAATATGGAGAGAGAGAGCGGGAGGAAGAGAGAGAGTGGGAGGACGAGAAAGAGTGGGAGGACGAGAGAGAGAGAGTGGGAGGACGAGAGAGAGAGAGCGGGAGGAAGAGAGAGAGAGCGGGAAGAAGAGAGAGAGCGGGAGGAAGAGAGAGAGAGAGAGAGAGAGAGAGAGAGAGAGAGAGAGAGAGAGAGAGAGAGAGAGAGAGAGAGAGAGAGAGAGAGAGAGAGAGAGAGAGAGAGAGAGAGAGAGAGAGAGAGAGAGAGAGAGAGAGAGAGAGAGAGAGAGAGAGAGAGAGAGAGAGAGAGAGAGAGAGATGGGGTAAATCTTTGAGTTTGCTGTCTGTTGTTGGAAGGAAGTACAGTCGGGGTCATAGAGAGTTCTTTTCTTCGCGCACTAAAATTGAATTCCAGTATCACCTCAGATTTACCTCATTTGTTTCAGTTGTTATTAAATTATGCATATAGGGAAGCTGATGTAATACACATACACATTATATCAGCTGTTATGTTAATCAGGTTTCTGAAAGTATGATGGAGCCAACTAGAGTGCCAGAGTGTGCGAGTTGTGTTTTTCTGTTATTCAGTTGACTTCACTAAGCACCTGGACTATACACATGGCCAACAACAGACAGATTTTCTAAATAACTGGATTTCTCTTACCACAGTCCATTTTCCTTTTTTCATAGACAGTATTATTTCATTACAGTGGCATAACTATTCTGTTATTAACGGGATACTTTAATTTGCCAGAGAGCATATCTCTCATTATGTTCATATTTGTTGTGAACCAGTTGAATGTGTGAATAGGTCTGGCAGGCATATAGTCTAAGATCAGGGTTCTATTCAAATCAACAGGGCTCTCATTTTGCCCCAGCGCATAGCTGTGCGTTGCTAATTATTGCAGAGCATAATTAGTGAACATGCTTGGATGTGGTATGTCAGGAGATCTTTACCCCTTCAGAGAGCTAACCTCTGTCTCTGTGTCTCTGTGTCTCTTCCAGCCGCTCCCTGTTACTCCAAGCCCCCATCCCTGTTGGGTCCTTACCCCCGCAACCCCCCCTTCGACTACCCCTGGGGCTTCAATCCCTACCTCTCAGGGGCCTTCTCCCTCAACAACTGCCCCAAGCTGCCCCCCGGCTCCCTCTATCCCTCCCACTTCTACCCCAACCCGCTGCAGACCAGCCTGGGCCAGCTGCCTCACCCCTTCTCCTCCCTACTCCCCCCGGGAGAGGTGGCAGGAGGGGGAGAGAGGGGAGCAGCGGGCCAGACCGGGGTTACTAACGGCACGGCAGGTGGGCAGCCCAGACTCTGCCTGCCTCCTTACCCTGGTGCTCTGTCGCTGGGCCGGACGGACATTCTCAACGGGGGCTCTGTGGGTGAGAGGGAGAGAAGGGAATCCAACACCCCAGGCACGGAGCCTGGGTTGGGGCTAGGGTTAGGGTTAGGGCTGGGTCTGGGAGGGATGGGTCTTGGTGGTGGTGCTGGGGGGCGACAGAGCCCATCGGAGCGGCGAGGCGGGGTGAAGCAGGACCCAGAGTCAGACTCAGACCTGGAGATCACAGATTTGAGTGACTGCAGCTCAGACAACGAGCCTGACTTCAGCATCACCAAGGAGACCAGGCTGAGCATTCGATCACATATCCTGGTGGAGGGGAAGAAAGGGGGAGCACTGCCACCTCTCTCCTCCCTCCCTCCCCCCGTGTCCCCCCATCCCCTCAAGAGCCTGGTGCCCCTCACCCCTCCCCCTCCGTCCCTCCCTCTATCTCTCTCTCCCTCCATGGCTCTGGTTGAACGGCACAGGGAGACAGAGACTCTAAAATTGATCCACAGCTAATAGATTCTATTAGATAACACTCTCTCTTTCTCCCCTCTCTCTCTTTCTCTCTTTCGCTCCCTTCATCTGTTATGTTGTCCTTTATTTGAGCCATCTTGCCCCGTCTCTCTATTTTTTTTCTTCCTCTCTCTCTCTACCCTTCCGTTCTCTCTTTACATGTGTATTTGTCCAACATAGCTGAGATGGTGAGCTTGCTGATTTCGACATTACTTAGAGTCTACCATGTTTCAGATGTATGTGTACTACTTATTCATCATGTGCTCCCACACATTTTATTGTCTCAAGGTTTCAGTGATGTTTTGAGCTTTAACAGCATTGTACGTTGTTCTGTGCTATTGTATGTTACCGTGTTACTGCAATGGGTCCATCAAACTGCATAAATATAACTCAATGTATAATGAATTACATTAAAATATAATACTAGAACAATAATAAACAACACTACAATATACACACATAAGATTAATTGCAATAATGGCCGCAAGAAATTATATCTGTCAGAGATATTACTTTAGTTTTTTGGGGATTCCTTTTCTTGGGTACCGGTATGTATTTTTCTGTTCATAACATAGTCAAACATTGCCAGCTGGTGGTCTTTATAGGAGGCTGCTACAGTTCATTATTTGTTGGGAAAAATGATCATCCCCCAAATCCAAACAATTTGTCATTTTGCTCTGCTAATGTAATGCTCTGGTATTGTAATGTACATTTCTAACTCCATACTTGTTTGTTTGTTATTGTTTAATGCCAAGTTCAATTGTTTAACTTTCTTCAGTGAGAGGGAGAGAAAGAGAGAGAAAGAGAGAGCAAAAGAGAGAGCTGGACAAATCTAGAATTTGTATCAATATTTCATTGTATATATTTTATTATGGTGTACATTACATTTAATTATTATCAATATTATAAAAGTTAGCTGTGTTGGTGTGATTTAATTACGTATTTAAATAATGTTGGGAAATTGACAAGTATAGGTGTATTGAAGTTTTAAATAATTAACAGCAGTCAGAGTATCTGCGCTGGAAAGGTGTTTTTTCTATGAGGAGGACTCATATATGGGGAATTGTCTCATATTTTCTCAACCCCAGCTAATTGTGCCCTTTGGTCATTTTCCAAGAAGCCCTTTGGGTTTAAATATTCTGGTAGTCTTATTTTTATAGTTAGCATTCACCCAGTGTAACTGTTCTGTAATTTCTCAAATGTGAATAATATTGGTTTCAGCACATTCTTTCAACTACAACAAAAAAAAATGGATTATTTTTGAGTCTAAGCTTTTTATCCATAGCAACAGTTAGGAAATAGGTCCCCTTGTAGAAATTAAAATAACAGGTACAAAGTATCTCAATACCAACTAGGGACACAGACCAACTTCTCCATTCCATGTTGCTCACCTTGAAGCACAGAGTGCATACTAACTACCCCACATTGTACAGATTCGTATGGTATGGTTTGTAACAGGTGGCGGTATAACATTAGGTGTGAAAGCCCTATTGTAAAGGTCATGTAATTCTATATTTGTTGGATTCTACCAGAAATCTCTGTTTCATGATCTCTGTGTGGCATTCACCAACACCTCTGTAAATACTCTTTCCTTTGTGAATGTATGTGTAAACACATCATAAAATGATCATGCCGTGAAATAATAAGTCACATTTCTTTGTTTTATTGTAAAGAGGAAAAATGGAAAGATCAAAAATAAGAAAAAAATATGAATAACTTCTAAAGCAATAAACATTATTCTGGAGATTGGAATGTTGTTGGCACTCAACTCATTGTGTGAATGTGTGCATTACACAGGAAGAGGCTCCTATAGGCCTGCTTGAGACCCCTGGTGTAGAGCATCCTTTCTCCACAGGGTGGCAAACCTGGACCTATATTACAATGTAATGACCTTATCTAGTCTACACGAATAGTTTGCATTATATCATGGAAGGGTTTGATTTCATGAGCATGAGTAAAAATTGGCCATGGTTTCCCTTAGTCTTATTTTCCTTGCATGTGTAATTGACTGATTGAGTTCAATGAGTTGTAATAGTCAGGGTAATGGGACAGCATATGCCATATGGCTTCCTCTCCCAAGGATATGATGACATGAAAATCTGCCGCCTACCTTTATTAAACGTGTTGATTAAAAAGTCTGAAAATGGCATAGTTTTCTCTACATAGTGTGCACTACATTTGACCAGTGCACTATAAAGTGAATAGGGTGCAATTTCGGACGCATTTGGAAGCTGAGAGTAGTAAAAGGCCGGATATGAAGACGGGAAATTAAGAAGATGACAACCCAAGATAGGTGCATGCCCTAAACTTTCACAAACAGCCAACACTAACTAAATCGGAATTACTTTGTGTGATAGCCTATTTGTGAATTGTGAAACATATGAGATCATATTGCTAAGTGAAACATAAGTTTACGGAAACAAAAGCATTGCCTCTACTGGATATTCCTAAATGTATTTATGGATGCACTAGTTCAGGGTTTCAATTACTGTTCAATAATTGACATAATGCGTTCAATTCCATAAGTAATATTTCAACACGGATTACCTTACGTGTGAAAAGATAAGCTTGACTCCCATGGCTAGACGAGGGGACCGAATACCGTGTAACACAATCTAGTATGGAAGCCCATCAGGAAACAACTGGGGATGGAAAAAGTTACATGAAAACCAGATTTTATATAGCTAGATCATATTGAAAACTGTATTATTATATCAAACCAATATATTTTGACATCGTCATGCATGACTTTGCCAGTGGTTTATGCAGATAAAAAAAATCAGGCAAGGGAAAATTGTGCACTTGAATTTGTACTTCCGCGTACAATGTTTTTTTCCAGCGACATACGACAACTTTCGAACAGCGAACCATAATAGACGTTTGTCAGTCTTTTTTTTGTTGTTGCTGTATTTTGAGGTGAGTACCTCGTCAAAACATGTTGATAATATATTTAACATGTACATACGTTCGATGCTTAGTTACTTATAAAAAAAACTTGGGATTTAATTAGGTTATTCCGCGAGTAAAGGCTTGTCTCTCGCTAGCCAGCTCACCAGACAGCTTTTAGTTAACGTCTAGCTAAAGGAATGTTGTGTTTGGCTACAATCTAGCGGAACATCTCGTTCTCTCGAGTCCCAAAATCAGGTGTTTTAGAGTTAATTAAACACTATTTTCATTACAGAGTAGGACTTGCTGAAGCATACTGGTATTTGAAGGGTACGTATCAGGTCGCTTGCTAATTTGTTGTTCAATCAAGTGATATTTTTTTAGCAGGCTACAAAGTATAGCTATCCGTCATGTTACAAAAATGTTGCAAAGAGCATAATTTGTAAAATGACTCGCAACATTGTAGCCTATTATTTCATGTAACTCTGTAACTATAGCAGTTATTGCCAGCAATGTGGCCCGGCCTAGGTGCAATGATTTGCTTGCCTATGTATTTTTTTTTACGAGTATTTCAATGTGACATTTAAAATCTAAAAAGTATATTTTATCAAATAACATTAATAGCCATGTTTGATTTAGCTGTTAAACCAGCCTAAATTCTGAGTGTTATTTAGACATAGTTACACATACATTATACTGATTAGATAGTTAATCATTATCAAAGGTAGATAGCCTACTGATAGCAAATTGTGAGATTGTACCAGTAGATGTATCTATCACACACTGTAGCATATTTATCCGATGCTCCAATTGATCACACTATTTTCTCTTTCTATATGAAAAGTACAGCAGCTATACAAACACACATCTGTCACTGGAGTCCATCCCACTTTTGGCCTTTTTTGCCTCTCTCCTCCCCCTTTGTCTCACTCCCCTCCCCCTTTGTCTCACTCCCCTCCCCCATCATTCAGTTTAATCCTCTACAAATCAAAATCAAATAAATGTATTGATTGCATATGCAGATGTTATCGCAGGTGCAGCGAAATGCTTGTGTTTCTAGCATCCAACAATGCAGTAATAGTACCTAGCAATACACAACAATATGCACATAATCCAATAAGTACAAATAAATAAATAAAACATTTCAGAACGAGCAATGTCAAAGTCTGGAATATATATAAACTGGTATAGACAGTATATCAATAGAAAAAGTGGGTACAGCAGTAGTTGTATAGGATGAGCCATGACTAGAATACACTATATACATATGAAGTGGGTAAAACAGTATGTAAACATGATTAAGGTGACCAGTGTTCAATCACTATGTACATAGGGCAAAGCAGTCTGTAAGGTTCAGGGTAGAGTACTGGGTGTTAGCCAGCTCCTGTAGTAACAGTGACTTAGGTGACTTAGAAGTTCTGGGATCTAAGATCAAGAGAATAATATACAGTTGATGTTGGAAGTTTACATGCATCTTAGCCAAATACATTTAAACTCAGTTTTTCACAATTCCTGATATTTAATCCTAGTAAAAATTCCCTGTCTTAGGTCAGTTAGGATCACCACTTTATTTTAAGAATGTGAAATGTCCGAATAATATAATTATTTATTTCAGCTTTTATTTGTTTCATCACATTCCCAGTGGGTCAGAAGTTTACATATACTCAATTAGTATTTGGTAGCATTGCCTTTAAATTGTTAAACTTGGGTCAAACATTTCGAGTAGCCTTCCACAAGCTTCCCACAATAAGTTGGGTGAATTTTGGCCCATTCCTCCTGACAAAGCTGGTGTAACTGAGTCAGGTTTGTAGGCCTCCTTGCTCGCACACACTTTTTCAGTTCTGCCCACACATTTTCTATAGGATTGAGGTCAGGGCTTTGTGATGGCCACTCCAATACCTTGACTTTGTTGTCCTTAAGCCGTTTTGCCACAACTTTGGAAGTATGCTTGGGGTCATTGTCCATTTGGAAGACCCATTTGTGACTAAGCTTTAACTTCCTGACTGATGTTTTGAGATGTTACTTCAATATATCCACATAATTTTCCTTCCTCACGATGCCATCTATTTTGTGAAGTGCACCAGTCCCTCCTGCAGCAAAGCACCCCCACAACATGATGCTGCCACCCCCGTGCTTCACGGTTGGGAGGGTGTTCTTCGGCTTGCAAGCCTCCCCCTTTCTCCTCCAAACATATCGATGGTCATTATGGCCAAGCAGTTCTATTTTTGTATCATCAGACCAGAGGACATTTCTCCAAAAATTACGATCTTTCTCCACATGTGCAGTTGCAAACCTTAGTCTGGCTTTTTTTATGGCGGTTTTGGAGCAGTGGCTTCTTCCTTGCTGAGTGGCCTTTCAGGTTATGTCGATATAGGACTTGTTTTACTGTGGATATAGATACTTTTGTACCTGTTTCCTCCAGCATCTTCACATGGTCCTTTGCTGTTGTTCTGGGATTGATTTGCACTTTTCCCACCAAAGTACGTTCATCTCTAGGAGACAGAACGCGTCTCCTTCCTGAGCGGTATGATGGCTCTGTGGTCCCATGGTGTTTATACTTGCGTACTATTGTTTGTACAGATGAACGTGGTACCTTCAGGCGTTTGGAAATTGCTCCCAAGGATGAACCAGACTTGTGGTGGTCTACAATTTTTTTTCTGAGGTCTTGGCTGATTTCTTTTGATTTTCCCATGATGTCAAGCAAAGAGGCACAGAGTTTGAAGGTAGCCCTTGAAATACATCCACAGGTACACCTCCAATTGACTCAAATGATGTCACTTAGCCTATCAGAAGCTTCTAAAGCCATGACATAATTTCTGGAATTTTCCAAGCTGTTTAAAGACACAGTCAACTTAGTGTATGTAAACTTCTGACCCACTGGAATTGTGATACAGTGAAATAATCTGTCTGTAAACAATTGTTGGAAAAATTACTTGACTCCAACCTAAGTGTATGTAAACTTCTGACTTCAACTGTACCTGATCAGACCTAGAGGGTTGGGCCAATATCCATGGTTTGAGTTGATCAACACTTATTTAGCTGTTTAGTTTCGCAGGCTCAATTGAACTCCAAAAATAACCTTGTCTATGTGTTACTAAGGGACTGAATTGGGCCTACAACATATCAACATTGTGAAGGCTTAATCAGAATTTTTTTTGCTTTAGGTGCTATGTATAACCTTTGCTCAGAATCTGAACAGCACTCTGTCTCAAGTTCAGCCATGGTCTGTTGTTATGGGCCTGTGGGTTGACCCGTAGTTGTTTTGGAGTAGTTCTGTAGCTGAACTGATCAGATGAGACGTGATGCTGAAATGGCGGTTGGGCTTGGAGCGTTGTGATGTGTCAGCGGCGACCACTGAACTACAGAGGCTTCCTGTCTCTGTTAGAGGAACAACAACACTTTGCTGTCATCCCTCCCTCTTTATTTCTTTCTCTACCTCTGCAAGTGCAGTCTTGCCTGAAGCTCAAAGGGTATCGTCTCTTCCTTTTAAAGGAATTTGGGCTATTTAATTGAAGTTTCTTGTCTCTCACTCACACACACACATACTAGGGCTGGGCTATATATCGAATTTGATCATTTGAATTCATGTTTTGGTCTGATATCCAAATGCCCGTATCGCAAGAATCAAGTTATTGTTTATTTTTTGTTTTTATGAGCGTTTATGTCCGCTTGTTCTCATCATGTTGTCTTTTTGGTCTCATCTCCTTTGCTTCTTCTGCTGAGACTGTGCATCTTTTCATTTACACATGAACACCAAGCCCCTCCCCCCGCTACTCACAACAACAAAGATGAGAGATCACTTCTTCCTCTGACAAGCGGTTTCAACTCGCTATTTGCATTTGAGGTTTGGTCCAACAGAATGGGTCATATGGAGACAAACACATTGAGACATTATTTTACTGTAAAAGAGGAGTTAACCTTTCTAACTATATCATTTTTATGTCTCAACTCCTCAAATTGTGGGCAGAGCAGACACTACTGAAACAGGAGTATCAATGAACGTTGATTCTGGAAAATGAATGCTCAGTTTGTCGTGACTGGCTGCATTGCAATACCACATACTGCTAGTAGCATTTTAGCCAAAGACTGTTATAGCATAAAACACAATTATAAAAGGAATTGGTTCTCATTCTCAAGGGCAACTCGTTCTCATTCTGAGAAATAAGATAGCCATTCGATTTTAACATCTGAACAAAGTGGACAGGCTAGAATGCTGTTCAAACAGTTGGAGACAGACAGAAGGATGTGTTCATAACAATTCAACTGTTAGACCTTGTTAGCTAGTAAATAGATTCAAGTTGGCTAAAGTTGAAATATAAAGATTAGCTGGCTTCTCGCTAGCACTTGTGCTTAAGAGGTTGTTGATGAGACCGGTGTTAATTTTCTATAGTCCTTGCTACAAGAAGTGAGTCATTATTAGTGAATGTGCATGTTTCTGGTTAAATTTGTAATAAAAAAGGGCATTTTCATAGACAGACTTGAAAGCCAGATCAGTGATTATTGTAAAAAAGCAGGTTAAACTATTTTGATTAAATAATTAGTGTGTTTTATGGTTGTGGAAGGCTTATATTTAACCTAGGTATAATTTTACAAGTCCTGAATTCATTAGATTATTGCTGACTGTTTGAAATGCAATGTATTTGACCTTTAATTGAACAACAAAGCCTATTTAGAGAAACTGTATATATCGTGAATCGCCCATAAGTTAGAAAAAATTGAGATATGATTTTTAGGCCATATCGCCCAGCCCTAACGAATGCACGCACACACACACACACTCCCCACCCTCCGCCAATCCCTCTCTCAGGTACACAATCCTATTCTCTCAGGTACACCATCCCTCTCTCAAGTACACAATCCTATTCTCTCAGGTACACCATCCCTCTCTCAAGTACACAATCCTATTCTCTCAGGTACACAATCCTATTCTCTCAGGTACACCATCCCTCTCTCAAGTACACAATCCTATTCTCTCAGGTACACAATCCTATTCTCTCAGGTACACAATCCTATTCTCTCAGGTACACAATCCTATTCTCTCAGGTACACAATCCTATTCTCTCAGGTACACAATCCTATTCTCTCAGGTACACCATCCCTCTCTCAAGTACACAATCCTATTCTTTCAAGTACACAATCCTATTCTCTCAAGTACACAATCCTATTCTCTCAGGTACACAATCCTATTCTCTCAGGTACACCATCCTATTCTCTCAGGTACACAATCCTATTCTCTCAGGTACACAATCCTATTCTCTCAGGTACACAATCCTATTCTCTCAGGTACACAATCCTATTCTCTCAGGTACACAATCCTATTCTCTCAGGGCATTAATAGAGGAATCCCAGTGCTTTATTAGGCCTAGTGTAGTTACAGCTGAGGTACACTGAGCTCAGTAACTAGGCCAGAGGGTTACGACCAGACAACCAGCAGATGGTGGAATATAGGCTACTATCCACAATGCAACAGCCAGGGGCTGTCCCTCTGGACAAAGGGGCAACTACTAGGGATTCCCTATAGGACTACTTGTCTGGCTTAGAAAATAAACATCTAAACATGTCAGCTGTTCAGTTTAGCTATAAAGGCATGTTGAGAAGAGTAATCTACAGTGCAGATTCTTATGTTAATCAAGTGTAATGAACAGTGCCACTCGTGTGTGTGTGTGTGTGTGTGTGTGTGTGTGTGTGTGTGTGTGTGTGCGCGCGTGCGCTATGCCGTCCTGCGTCTCCCTGGCATGACGGAAGGATCTGAAAGCAGCAGCACTAATCCTGGCCTTGAGCAAGATGAAGCTCAGCACCTTCTAACCAAGAACCCTGTGTGTTCATCAGTGTGTGCACACTGTATGTCCGTTTGCAATTAGCCAAGTGTGCATTCCAGACGACAGTTAAAAGAGCCGTGTATTTGTAATAAGTGGAGATTGTAACGGCAGGGTGGGTGATGGTTCTCAGTTAGCCTAGCTCATGGGTATTCTCAGGTGAACACAGGTAACCCTGGTTTACTGTCAGCTTGTACAGTAGAAGTGCTTATCTCTCTCTCCTGTATGTCAGTGTGCTGTGTCAGCCCTGTAGCACAGCCATGTAGTTCAGAAGAGTCCAGGACCAACCCACTGTCCTCTGATACACTATGTAGAGGCGGGAATGGAGCTGAACATGTGTGAAGGAGATGTGTGCAAGGTGGTGACATCCCCAAGCCCTGAAAGAGTCTTTTAGTAGGGAGGAGCAGACGTGTGTGTGTGTGCACATAGTCTAATTGTACATCCTGTATGTGGTATACAGTTGTCTGTGTGTATTATGTCTTTACTCTTGGGGATGGATGGCTGGAGAGAGAGGGATAGGGGTGGTTGGGATAACTTGCAAGAAGTGGGACTTGAACAAGAGTGGAGATTTAGACACACACCACCATCACGAGAACAAGCAGCCTCAAATGACCATCCATGTTGACAGTTCAGCAGGGCTGATGAGGTTTCCAATGTAAACAACGAGAGGGGGCCCTAGGACACGACACTATCTTAACATTTACAACTCTGAATGAGTTGTATACACATTATTTTCTAAAAGTCTGGTTAGAAAAGGGGGAGACAAGAACTGTATGACTAAATCTGAAGAGATGAATTATTAGGCCATTTTCACTGAGAAATTTAATAGAAATGTCCAATAATGATGCTAGCTGCAGTATGTGGTTTATGGTGCCTCAGTAATAGAGCTATGTAAAGATGGAGGATATGAATGCAGCAGGACTGGGTTGCATGGTTGGTGAGTTATGTGGGCCGTACCGTCATGGAGCAACGTGTGTGTTGGGCTGCGGTATTGCCCACCTCCATGTTCAGAGCCAGCCCAGATTGGGATTCTGGGAAAGCTCTTCCAACACTCTGGCCGGACATAGCTGCTTTATGTGCTGCAGTCCTCAAGTCATCATCAGCCACTGCTGGACATGGTGGTAAAACGTGGCCTGCTAACACACACACACACACACACACACACACACACACACACACACACACACACACACACACACACACACACATACACATACACATACACATCCCTTCTGAATGAATGAGAATGTTTCTCCACGACCCAAATGGTAATCAAAGGCCTCTGTGTTTGGCCTGCGCAATTACCCTACTATCCAGACACACACACATTTAGAAACAGTTAAATAGGCGGGAGGCTCACTGCGAACCCAATCCATGCCAGTCGATTGGCCCTCATCTATCCAATGTTTCCATGAAGCATGAAACAGTGACCACTTACATGGAGAGCAAGAGAAAAAGAAGGGGTAGGGAAAGTAATGCCAAGGAGTTGTCAGGGGTATGGAAGTATATTTTGGCACTAAGGGTTAGGCAATAGGGACAGAGAAAAAGATGCAGGGGATTTTACACATCACTGCTGTTCTAGGGGTTAGGACTTTTTTGAGTTGCTAGTCTTATGTTAGCCAGTGCGTAATGGCTGCTAAATGACGTAATTGGCTCTACTGTTCTGGTCATGAGTGGCTTGGCTGTATTGGAGTGGCCATACCAACCAAGATTTATTTTTTATTTTATTTCACCTTTATTTAACCAGGTAGGTCAGTTGAGAACAAGTTCTCATTTACAACTGCGACCTGGCGATTGAGACTGATTTGAAGGTGGAGAGAGAGGGGAGAAGAGAGTACGGGGAGGGAAGAAAGAGAGCGAGAGAAGCGGACTGAAAGAGGGATGGGTAGAGAGGATGTGGTATGAGGGCATATTCACACCACTTTCAGCGTAGTTGTTTCCCTCCCCACATCCTACTGACACTTCTCTCTCTCTCTCTACCTCTCTTTCTCTACCTCGCTCTTTCTCTACCTCGCTCTCTCTCTCTTTCTACCTCGCTCTCTCTCTCTTTCTACCTCGCTCTCTCTCTCTCTCTACCTCGCTCTCTCTCTACCTCGCTCTTTCTCTACCTCTCTCTCTCTCTCTACCTCACTCTTTCTCTACCTCGCTCTCTCTCTCTTTCTACCTCGCTCTCTTTCTACCTCGCTCTCTCTCTACCTCGCTCTCTCTCTCTTTCTACCTCACTCTCTCTCTACCTCGCTCTCTCTCTCTTTCTACCTCGCTCTCTCTCTACCTCGCTCTCTCTCTACCTCGCTCTCTCTCTACCTTGCTCTCTCTACCTCTCTCTTTCTACCTCGCTCTCTCTCTCTTTCTACCTCGCTCTCTCTCTCTTTCTACCTCACTCTCTCTCTACCTCGCTCTCTCTCTCTTTCTACCTCACTCTCTCTCTACCTCGCTCTCTCTCTCTTTCTACCTCGCTCTCTCTCTACCTCGCTCTCTCTCTACCTCGCTCTCTCTCTACCTCGCTCTCTCTCTACCTCGCTCTCTCTCTCTTTCTACCTCGCTCTCTCTCTCTCTCTACCTCGCTCTCTCTCTCTCTCTACCTCGCTCTCTCTCTCTTTCTACCTCGCTCTCTCTCTCTCTACCTCGCTCTCTCTCTCTACCTCGCTCTCTACCTCTCTTTCTCTACCTCGCTCTCTCTCTCTTTCTACCTCGCTCTCTACCTCGCTCTCTCTCTCTTTCTACCTCGCTCTCTACCTCTCTTTCTCTACCTCGCTCTCTCTCTCTTTCTACCTCGCTCTCTCTCTCTTTCTACCTCGCTCTCTCTCTCTTTCTACCTCGCTCTCTCTCTCTCTCTACCTCGCTCTCTCTCTACCTCGCTCTCTCTCTCTCTCTACCTCGCTCTCTCTCTACCTCGCTCTCTCTCTCTCTCTTTCTACCTCGCTCTCTCTCTCTTTCTACCTCGCTCTCTCTCTCTCTCTACCTCGCTCTCTCTCTCTTTCTACCTCGCTCTCTCTCTCTCTTTCTACCTCGCTCTCTCTCTCTCTCTCTCTCTCTCTCTCTCTCTACCTCGCTCTCTCTACCTCTCTTTCTCTACCTCGCTCTCTCTCTCTTTCTACCTCGCTCTCTCTCTCTCTCTTTCTACCTCGCTCTCTCTATTCTCTCCTTTTACTCTTTCATTCTCATCTCTTTGCCTCTCTTGGTAATTTCTTCTGTCTTAGATCTCTCTTTTTTGGAACATCCATTTAAGTCCAGAGTCTGCGACTACAGTATGTCATTCACAATTCAACAATCTCTGTTTACCCAATACTATTTTCTGCCCAATACTATGTACTGATTAACCCTACAAATAGTTACAAGGCCAGGCAGTAAACTGTTCTAGTAGCTAGTTATCTTGAATTATGTAATCTGTTGACATTGAGTTGTATATATGTATGACTAATTTGGGGAAATCTTTGTACCTACATTTGGTCAGAAGTTTCTATACACTTAGATTGGAGTCATTAACTTGTTTTTTAACCACTCCACAAATTTCTTGTTAACAAACTATAGTTTTGACAAGTCGGTTAGGACATCTACTTTGTGCATGACACAAGTAATTTTTCCAACAATTGTTTACAGACAGATTATTACACTTATAATTCACTGTATCACAATTTCAGTGGGTCAGAAGTTTACATACACTAAGTTGACTGTTCCTTTAAACAGCTTGGAAAATTCCAGAAAATTATGTCATGGCTTTTGAAGCTTCTGATGGGCTAAGTGACATAATTTGAGTCAATTGGAGGTGTACTTGTGGATGTATTTCAAGGCCTACCTTCAAACTCAGTGCCTCTTTGCTTGACATCATGGGAAAATCAAAAGAAATCAGCCAAGACCTCAGAAAAAAAATTGTAGACCTCCACACGTTTGGTTCATCCTTGGGAGCAATTTCCAAATGTCTGAAGGTACCACGTTCATCTGTACAAACAATAGTACGCAAGTATAAACACCATGGGACCACGCAGCCGCGACACCGCTCAGGCAGGAGACGCGTTCTGTCTCCTAGAGATGAACGTACTTTGGTGCGAAAAGTGCAAGTCAATCCCAGAACAACAGCAAAGGACCTTGTGAAGATACTGGAGGAAACAGGCACAAAAGTATCTATATCCACAGTAAAACAAGTCCTATATCGACATAACCTGAAAGGCCGCTCAGCAAGGAAGAAGCCACTGCTCCAAAACCGCCATTAAAAAAAGCCAGACTACGGTTTGCAACTGCACATGGGGACAAAGATCGTAATTTTTGGAGAAATATCCTCTGGTCTGATGAAACAAAAATAGAACTGCTTGGCCATAATGACCATTGTTATATTTGGAGGGAAAAAGGGGAGGCTTGCAAGCTGACGAACACCATCCCAACCGTGAAGCACAGGGGTGGCAGCATCATGTTGTGCGGGTGCTTTGCTGCAGGAGGGACTGGTGCACTTAACAAAATAGATGGCATCATGAGGACGGGAAATGATGTGGATATATTGAAGCAACATCTCAAGACATCAGTCAGGAAGTTAAAGCTTGCTCGCAAATGGGTCTTCCAAATGGACAATGACCCCAAGCATACTTACAAAGTTGTGGCAAAATGGCTTAAGGACAACAAAGTCAAGGTGGCCATCACAAAGCCCTGACCTCAATCCTATAGAAAATGTGTGGGCAGAACTGAAAAAGTGTGTGTGAGCAAGGAGGCCTACAATCCTGACTGTTACACCAGCTGTCGGAAGGAATGGGCCAAAATTCACCCAACTTATTTTGGGAGGCTTGTGGAAGGCTACCCGAAACGTTTGACACAAGTTACACAATTTAAAGGCAATGCTACCAAATACTAATTGAGTGTATGTTAACTTCTGACCCACTGGGAATGTGATGAAAGAAATAAATGTTGAAAGCAATCATTCTCTCTGCTGTTATTTCACATTCTTAAAATAAAGAGGTGATCCTAACTGACCTAAAACTGAATTTTACTAGGATTAAATGTCAGGAATTGTCAAACTGAGTAAATGTACTTGGCTAAGGTGTAGGTAAACTTCTGACTTCAACTGTATTTAATCCCTAATCTCACATGCAGTTGGAATATCAATGTATCTAATCTGGACGGTCGTGTGTAATCTGCAGTGTTTTTGTAAATGTGTTGACCACAGTGGTGTTGCAACAGTTGTCAGCTATGAATGATTATGCTTCATTAACCTGAGTTAGCCCAGGAATTTCACACTTCAGTCCCTGCATTGCCCAACACACCACACACATTGTATTTTTGTTGGGTTAATGAATGGACTGTAAGTAAGCATTGTTGGGAAGGGCCCATAAGTAAGCATTTCACTGTTAGTCTACACCAGTTGTCTATGAAGCATGTGACAAATAACATTTGATTTGATATGCACACCCCCGCACACATGATGGCAGGCAGGCAGCAGTACTAGGGCCTCACTGTGCTTCTCACACCTTATCTCAGTTTTACCCACGTGTCCTCGACTCTCTCTGTTTCTCAATCATCTTTCTTCGGTTGATTTCGTTCATGAAATATTTGCCAACTTCCTTTACTGAGTTACAGAGGTGATGAGCACAGTTCAAGTAAAGAGAAGGGTGTCACTTCTTAATCTTACCCCTGACCTTGTTCCCCTCTGCCATGCTCCATCCTTCCTCTTTCTAGCTTTCTTTCTCTCTTTCTCATTTTGTACACCATCACGCCTCTCTCTCTCTCCTCCTCTAACCTCTCCTCATCCCTCCTCCCCTCTTCCTCATCCCCCTCCTCTCTCTCGTCTTCTCTTTCGCTCTCTCGATCTCTCGACATGACTCTTGCAGACAGGTCGAACAGGAAATGGCTCTTATCGTTTCCTGAGGAAATTACACCCACTTCCTGTCTGTGTGCCTCCTGCTCCTTTTCTACTCAGGCGCCTCTGGGGACACCCCCTCGGAGCCCGGCCAGGGCCATAGGACCCCAGAGAAGCCCGGACTCATTCAGTGCAATTAAGCCTTGCCTGATGAGAAGGCCAGATAAAAAGAGCACAAACACAGCTAGCTTCCATTAGGGCTCTGCTCTATTTCAGGGCCATGCTGTCATAGTGGCACAGGGGACCAGACACAGGCTATTGTGCAGGACCGGGTGTTTGGGGTGAAGAGTGACCTAAGCTGACACAATGAATGGATGTTTGGTATTTAGAAATGCACCTACTTTATGTTTTCAGATGGGATGAAAGACTGGTTTCTATGATTGATAGATACTGTAGAACCCTCATTCTCTTTGTTGCTTTTATTTGACTGTACTATACAGTGGGGCAAAAAAGTATTTAGTCAGCCACCAATTGTGCAAGTTCTCCCACTTAAAAAGATGAGAGAGGCCTGTAATTTTCATCATAGGTACACTTCATAGGTACACTACACCTCCCGGGTGGCGCAGTGGTCTAGGGCACTGCATCGCAGTGCTAGCTGCGCCACCAGAGTCTCTGGGTTCGCGCCCAGGCTCTGTCGCAGCCGGCCGCAACCGGGAGGTCCGTGGGGCGACGCACAATTGGCATAGCGTCGTCCGGGTTAGGGAGGGTTTGGCCGGTAGGGATATCCTTGTCTCAGTATGTAAAAATGTAATAAAAATGTATGTAATAAAATGTATGCACTCTACTGTAAGTCGCTCTGGATAAGAGCGTCTGCTAAATGACTAAAATGTAAATGTAACTTCAACTATGACAGACAAAATGAGAAAAAAATCCAGAAAATCACATTATAGGATTTTTAATGAATTTATTTGCAAATTATGGTGGAAAATAAGTATTTGGTCAATAACAAAAGTTTCTCAATACTTTGTTATATACCCTTTGTTGGCAATGACAGAGGTCAAACGTTTTCTGTAAGTCTTCACAAGGTTTTCACACACTGTTGCTGGTATTTTGGCCCATTCCTCCATGCAGATCTCCTCTTGAGCAGTGATGTTTTGGGGCTGTTGCTGGGCAACACGGACTTTCAACTCCCTCCAAAGATTTTCTATGGGGTTGAGATCTGGAGACTGGCTAGGCCACTCCAGGACCTTGAAATGCTTCTTACGAAGCCACTCCTTCGTTGCCCGGGCGGTGTGTTTGGGATCATTGTCATGCTAAAAGACCCAGCCACGTTTCATCTTCAATGCCCTTGCTGATGGAAGGAGGTTTTCACTCAAAATCTCACGATATATGGTCCCATTCATTCTTTCCTTTACACGGATCAGTCGTCCTGGTCCCTTTGCAGAAAAACAGCCCCAAAGCATGATGTTTCCACCCCCATGCTTCACAATAGGTATGGTGTTCTTTGGATGCAACTCAGCATTCTTTGTCCTCCAAACACGACGAGTTGAGTTTTTACCAAAAAGTTATATTTTGGTTTCATCTGACCATATGACATTCTCCCAATCTTCTTCTGGATCATCCAAATGCTCTCTAGCAAACTTCAGACGGGCCTGGACATGTACTGGCTTAAGCAGGGGGACACGTCTGGCACTGCAGGATTTGAGTCCCTGGCGGCGTAGTGTGTTACTGATGGTAGGCTTTGTTACTTTGGTCCCAGCTCTCTGCAGGTCATTCACTAGGTCCCCCCGTGTAGTTCTGGGATTTCTTGTGATCATTTTGACTCCACGGGGTGAGATCTTGCGTGGAGCCCCAGATCGAGGGAGATTATCAGTGGTCTTGTATGTCTTCCATTTCCTAATAAATGCTCTCACAGTTTATTTCTTCAAACCAAGCTGCTTACCTATTGCAGATTCAGTCTTCCCAGCCTGGTGCAGGTCTACAATTTTGTTTCTGGTGTCCTTTTACAGCTCTTTGGTCTTGGCCATAGTGGAGTTTGGAGTGTGACTGTTTGAGGTTGTGGACAGGTGTCTTTTATACTGATAACAAGTTCAAACAGGTGCCATTAATACAGGTAACGAGTGGAGGACAGAGGAGCCTCTTAAAGAAGAAGTTACAGGTCTGTGAGAGCCAGAAATCTTGCTTGTTTGTAGGTGACCAAATACTTATTTTCCACCATAATTTGCAAATAAATTCATTAAAAATCCTGCAATGTGATTTTCTGGATTTTTTTTCTCATTTTGTCTGTCATAGTTGAAGTGTACCTATGATGAAAATTACAGGCCTCTCTCATCTTTTTAAGTGGGAGAACTTGCACAATTGGTGGCTGACTAAATACTTTTTTGCCCCACTGTATGACTCTCACCAGTCACATAAGGGCAGTGGTGTAAAGTACTACTTAAGTAGTTTTTTGGGGTATCTACTTTACTATTTATATTTTTGTCAACTTTTACTTTTATTCCACTACATTCCTAAAGACAAGAATGTACTTTTTACTCCATACTTTTTCCCTGACACCCAAAAGTACTCGTTACATTTTGACAGGAAAATGGTCCGATTCACACACTTATCATGAGAACGTCTCTGCTCATCCCAAGTGCCTCTGACCTGGCGGACTCACTAAACACACATGCTTCGTTTGTAAATTATGTATGCGTGTTGTAGTGTGCCCTTGGCTACCCGTAAATAAAAAAACAAGAAAATTAATATAAGGAATTTGAAATTATTTATACTTTTACTTTTGATTCTTAAATATTTTTGAGCAATTCCATTTACCTTTGATACTTAAGTATATTTAAAACTAAATCATTTTAGACTTTTACTCAAGTAGTATTTTACTGGGTGACTTTTACTTGAGTCGTTTTCTATTAAGGTATCTGTACTTTTACTCAAGTATGACAATTGAGTACTTTTTCCACCACTGCATAAGGGTCTGTCTAAGGCTTCATCCCTATAAAGTGTTGTGCCAGTTGGCTCTGTTGACATTATTATAACTCCAGCCTTCTGTGATGCTCTAGTCTTACTGGGTATTGGCAGGCACCATACAACTAGATTGTGATCTGTGATGCTCTAGTCTTACTGGGTATTGGCAGGCACCATACAACTAGATTGTGATCTGTGATGCTCTAGTCTTACTGGGTATTGGCAGGCACCATACAACTAGATTGTGATCTGTGATGCTCTAGTCTTACTGGGTATTGGCAGGCACCATACAACTAGAATTTCTATGATCCTTCCTATTCTGATTCTGACTGGCTGACACAAACTCACTGTAATGTGACTGTTATTGAAGAAGCTTGTTTGACAGGTATTAGCCTCTGCCACTGTGGCATGGACAGTGAAGAAGCTCACAGTGGGGTGAGGTCATCGTTTGGCCCATCAGTGTCCTGTGTTCTTACTGGTTGTGTAAATGGTGACACGGTGGGTGTTTTTTTTGCTCAAATGGTTACACAATGTGGTCTTGGTGCTAGAGCTGGTGTAACAGTGACTCAGTGGTAATTAATACAACTCTCTCACACTGACCTGCCTGGTGGAACTAAGAAATGCTGTAAAACAAAACGTGTTGAATAACCATATAATATGAATGAGTTTCAAGTGAAAATGGAGATAAACTCAGCAAAAAAAGAAACGTCCTCACTGTCAACTGCGTTTATTTTCAGCAAACTTAACGTGTAAATATTTGTATGAACATAACAAGATTAAACAACGGAGATATAAACTGAACAAGTTCCTCAGACATGTGACTAACAGAAATTGAATAATGTGTCCCTGAACAAAGGGGGGGTCCAAATCAAAAGTAACAGTCAGTATCTGGTGTGCCCACCAGCTGCATTAAGTACTGCAGTGCATCTCCTCCTCATGGACTGCACCAGATTTGACAGTTCCTGCCGTGAGATGTTACCCCACTCTTCCACCAAGGCACCTGCAAGTTACCGGACATTTCTGTGAGGAATTCATAAAACCCTCCGATCCAACAGGTCCCAGACGTGCTCAATGGGATTGAGATCCAGACTCTTCGCTGGCCATGGCAGAACACTGACATTCCTGTCTTGCAGGAAATCACGCAGAGAACGAGCAGTATGGCTGGTGGCATTGTCATGCTGGAGGGTCATGTCAGGATGAGCCTGCAGGAAGGGTACCACATGAGGGAGGAGGATGTCTTCCCTGTAACACACAGCGTTGAGATTGCCTGCAATGACAACAAGCTCAGTCCGATGATGCTGTGAAACACCGCTCCAGACCATGACGGACCCTCCACTTCCAAATCGATCCCGCTCCGGAGTATAGGCCTCGGTGTAAAGCTCATTCCTTTGATGATAAACGCAAATCTGACCATCACCCTTGGTGAGACAAAACCGTGACTAGTCAGTGAAGAGCACTTTTTGCCAGTCCTGTCTGGTCCAGCGACGGTGGGTTTGTGCCCATAGGCGACGTTGTTGCCCGTGATATCTGGTGAGGACCTGCCTTACAACAGGCCTACAAGCCCTCAGTCCAGCCTCTCTCAGCCTATTGTGAACAGTCTGAGCACTGATGGAGGGGTTGTGCGTTCCTGGTGTAACTGGGGCAGTTGTTGTTGCCATCCTGTACCTGTCCCGCAGGTGGGATGTTCGGATTAGAGGTCGACCGATTATGATTTTCAATGCCGATACCGATTTATTGGAGGACAAAAAAAGCCGATACCGATTAATCGGCCGATTTATTTGGGAAAAAAAATGTTTAAAAAAAGATATATATATATATCATACACAGACACACATTTTTGTAATAATGACAATTGCAACAATACTGAATGAACAATGAACACTTTTATTTTAACTTAATATAATACATAAATACACACACATGCACACAGCTCTGAAGTGACAATGATACTGAAGAGTCTGCTTAGGAGACAAATACTCTCAACTGTTTGAATAAAAATAGAGTTTAAGTTACCTGTGATGAATGTTAAAAACTTTAATTTCTATATGCAGGAAATCCTATTTTAATAATGGGCATGGTAAGAATTGACAACCAAAGTGCGAGTCATAATTCCCATGACACCTTCTAGCAAAATCTGAAAAGCGGTTCCTTCATTTATTCCATAGGATATTTTTTAGATTCACTTAAAATAAGGTCTGTGTTTCGTGTAGGCTTACATCACCGTGCCAATTTTATAACTGTGTAGATATCCATAGGACAAGGTAACTCTGATCAATATTGGCTAAATATAAGCGAAGATAAAAAAAATTGTAGAGTGGATTTATGAAAATATGTTGACAAACGTTACCTTATCCTAGTGAGATTTACATGGGTATCAAAACGTCGAGGCGGTTTAAGCCTGCACGAAACACAGACCTTATTTGAAGTAGATCAAGACATTCTCTATGGAAGACATGAACGGTAAAATAACGAAGGAACCCCTTTCAAATTCAGCCGCAAGTTATTACAGGAATTTTAACGCGTCGACTATTTCTCTCTAAACCATATACCTTTGACTAATCCGGAAACTATCACCTCGAAAACAAAACGTTTATTCCGTTCCGTATTTTATCTAACGGGTGGCATCCATGAGTCTAAATATTCCTGTTACATTGCACAACCTTCAATGTTGTCATAATTACGTAAAATTCTGGCAAATTAGTTCGCAAAGAACCAGGCGGCCCAAACTGTTGCATATACCCTGACTCTGCGTGCAATGAACGCAAGAGAAATGACACAATTTCACCTGGTTAATATTGCCTGCTAACCTGGATTTCTTTTAGCTAAATATGCAGGTTTAAAAATATATACTTGTGTATTGATTTTAAGAAAGGCATTGATGTTTATGGTTAAGTACACATTGGAGCAATGACAGTCATTGATTAATTGTTTTTTATAAGATAAGTTTAATGCTAGCTAGCAACTTACCTTAGCTTACTGCATTCGCTAACAGGCAGGCTCCTCATGGAGTGCAATGTAATCAGGTGTTAGAGCATTGGACTAGTTAACTGTAAGGTTGCAAGATTGGATCCCCCGAGCTGACAAGGTTAAAAATCTGTCGTTCTGCCTCTGAACGAGGCAGAACGTTCCTAGGCCGTCATTGAAAATAAGAATGTGTTCTTAACTGACTTGCCTAGTTAAATAAAGATTAAATAAAGGTGTAAAAAAAAATCGGCAAATCGGCGCCCAAAAATATCGATTTCCGATTGTTATGAAAACTTGAAATCGGCCCCGATTTAATCGGCCATTCCGATTAATCGGTCGACCTCTAGTTCGGATGTACCGATCCTGTACAGGTGTTGTTACACGTGGTCTGCCACTGCGCTGTTTTAGGTGTCTCACAGTACGGACATTGCAATTTATTGCACTGGCCACATCTGCAGTCCTCATTCCTCCTTGCAGCATGTCTAAGGTACGTTCACGCAGATGAGCAGGGACCCTGGGCATATTTTTTGTTGTTGTGTTTTTCAGAGTCAGTAGAAAGGCCTCTTTAGTGTCCTAAGTTTTCATAACTGTGACCTTGCTTGCCTACGGTCTGTAAGCTATTAGTGTCTTAACGACCGTTCCACAGGTGCATGTTTATTAATTGTTTATGGTTCATTGAACAAGCATGGGAAACAGTGTTTAAACCCTTTACAATGAAGATCTGTGAAGTTATTTGGATTTTTACAAATTATCTTTGAAAGACAGGGTCCTGAAAAAGTGACGTTTCTTTTTTTGCTAAGTTTAGGAGTTGTAACAGGTGCTTTATAATAGACGCACACACAAGCCCTCCCCTGCACATTAACACACAGAAACACCCAAGTACAGAGGCACGTATGCCTGATAGCTATCAATAGATTGATGCCAGCTGACACCTAGCTAATTATTGTTGGAATGTGACGAAAGGGGAGGGGGGAGAGGAGCGTGGGAGGAGTAGCACAGCTGCCTCAGGAGCTCCAGGGCTCTCCTGCTCTTCTGGGCCACGTCCCAATAATGGCCTGAATAAACTTCCTCTCCTTGTCTCCTTTCCTCACCAAGTCACGTCCCAATAGTCTGTAATAGTTTCTCTCCTTTCCTCACTGTCAGAACAGCCCCATCCAGCCCTTTTCATGTATCGGGATGAGAAGGGAAGGGGACGAGAAGTCAAAGAGATGAGAAGGGGAAGAGACTGGTGTAGTCTGGTGCCATGCTGTGGAATGTTCAGTATGTCAGGAGAGGAGAGTAGAAGGGACCCTCTCAGATTTAAGCTATAGTATCCCAACACTGTCTGTAACAGCAGACTCCCCATGTTTGCACTGTAGTGGGGATACTACTTCATGTGACAGCATTTCATAGTTCCACCAGGCAGCAGTACGTTCAGCTCTGTGGTAGCCATTGTGATGTAACTGTACGGTTGGGTAAATGATGGGCTGCTGCAGCGGTGTTACTTTACATGCCACCTCGTTCCCAGGCTAATTGCACATAGCATTGGGCAGAAGTGTGTGTGCTGAACAAGGTTACTGTAAGTGCAGCCCAGGCATTGGTTGATTCAGGCTACTAACAGCGGTGGTCGGTATGTGTGGTACTGAGGGGAAGGTTTACCAACTGGTGTGTGGGATTATTTCACCCTACTTTGTGCATGTGTTTGTGCACGTTTGTGCATTCCACTCAGTTCCCTGGTTTACTTACCTCTACACGTGACCGTGAATGACCACATGTTCTCTCCTCCTCCAACTCCATTTTTCCATCTTTCTCGTTCTTGACCTCTAAAGCCTCTGAACTCATACCAGCAACACCACTTCTCCTTACAAGACAATGTGCTATTTTAGTCTCTGTCGCTTACCTAACCTCACTCTCAAACCCAACACACATTTGCTGCTATCGCACCTCAGTCATCTAGATACGCTGCACTTTTTCTACACAATGTGTTTTACACTTTCACAGGCCCACACCCACCCGCTCACATCCTCATTCACACACAGGCCTTTATTGCTGGTGTAGCGTATTCCATTCCTACAGTCTACAGATCTGCAAATACTGACGGTGTAACCTAGGGTCTAGGGGTAGAGTTCAAGGTTTGGGGTTGTTTCTGGACAGGCCTAGCCGTCACTGACTGTTGTGAGTTCTCACGGGGACCCATCTCCCTCGTAGCATTATTGGCTCAGGCTTAGTTAAACTTTGTTGAATGCTCAGCTGTAAACTGGGTTTTGGCAAGGCTTGTTCAACTGTTTCCCTTGGGTTAAAATATTTATGCCTCTCTCTAACTCCCTCCAAGCTACAATCCCAAATCTAAATGTTTCAGAGGAGCCTGGAGGAAGAGGAATTTGTGATTTGCAGAAAGCACCTTGATTCTACTTAATTAGTCAAACACTCCAGGATTTTAATGGCGCTAGATATTTAGCCATTCTCCAAAAATTGATTGGAGAATTCAAATTGGCCCCTTTATATTCTTGCAGTCAATTGCGTCAGTAATGACCTGTCGTGATAAGCAAGCAAAGGCCCTAACCAGAGTTTACCCCCACTCCCTAACCAGAGTTTACCCCCACTCCCTAACCAGAGTTTACCCCCACTCCCTAACCAGAGTTTACCCCCACTCCCTAACCAGAGTTTACCCCCTCCCTAACCAGGGTAAATAAAATCATGTTTAATTGTCACATACACAGGATAGGTGCAGTGAAATGCACCCCCCCCCCCCCCCCCCCAACTCCTTAACTTCTGAGTGATAGGAAACACGAGCACCACCACCAGTCAGCCTACACCCACAGATAGAACAATGAGGAAGATATTTCACCGGATGTATAAATTTGAAGCATCCACTTGGCGTTCCCACTCACCACCAAATATGGCAGTGAGAGGAAGCCCATTGGCCGGCAGTGGGAGAAGGTGGAACGAGATGGATTTTGGCCGACATTCTGCAAATTTTCTCAATGATGAAACATTTGATCTCAATACAGTTTTCTGTTCCCAAAACTATAATCTCTTGCGAACAGAGTGGACAAAGTTGTCTAGACTTTACCCTTTGCTAAAGTTTCAAAAATTGCATTGTTTAGAACAAGTGAAAAGGTGAATTGAGTTATTGCACACTGCACACTTCACAGTGTTCCGTAATGGAAATATGCAAATGTATGCTAGAACGAGCCAAAAGGATCTCGCTAGCTTGTGCTTGGCTCTGCCCTGCCCACCACCTTGCTTGTTCTGCCCACTATGACTCATTTGTTTCCATTTGAAACGACAGGCTGTGGTCTATCTTGGTTTAGTTTAATAAAATCTTTGCTACACCACTGCCACACACCAGTGGTTACTATGACAACTAGCTTGGTCGTGTCAGCTAATGACTGCTGTCTGAACACACATCTGATTTGGTCACTTGTAACTTGCTGTTTGGACAGTCAGTATTCTAAAATGGATTTGAGCATTAAGGCCTGCAGTGTGAACAAGGCTTTAGTAGTATGATTATGGGGTCCTATAGGCTAGGCCAGGGGTCGGCAACCCTGTTCCTGGAGTGCTGCAGGTCCTGCAGGATTTTGTCCCAACTAGGCACCACACCTGACCAACTGAGCTCATTGATCAGTTCAGTGATTGTCTAACATCAACACACCTGGTCTTCCAGGTCAGTTAAACCAAAACCATGAAGTGCCTGCGGCACTCCAGGACCAGGGTTGCCTACCCATGGGGTAGCCTATATATATATATTTCCTTCTTGACTGTAAGTGTGTGTGTGTGTGTGTGTGGTGGGTGAGGCCGAGGTCGGTGTGGGTTGACTTTCGTAGTGTCACTCAGCAGGTTGTGGTGGTGTCAGATGATGTAATGTCCTCTCTCTCTCTTTTCTGTCTCCTCATGGTGCCAAAACTCCACTTCGCAATTAATTGCCTGAATTGGTGCGATAATAGTAAATAGAACTATACGTTTATAACATTAATGTGCACCACAGTTTTGTAAATTGTCCCATTATCAATCACCCACATTAGCAAACTTATTTCATTTCAAACTTCACATTTCTCTAGTATAGGCTACTTATTGTAATGACGGATATGAGCAAAATGCCGGCGATAAGTGATCGGTATGGTCGGTGTCGATAATTTTCGGTTTATTGTCCCAGATCTACTCTGTCTGTAGGGGGGAGCGTTTGGGGCTCAGTGGTCTAACTGTGTCTCTGTCTGTAGGGGGGAGCGTTTGGGGCTCAGTGGTCTAACTGTGTCTCTGTCTGTAGGGGGGAGCGTTTGGGGCTCAGTGGTCTAACTGTGTCTCTGTCTGTAGGGGGGAGCGTTTGGGGCTCAGTGGTCTAACCCAGCCATGAGCATCATCGGGGCCGAGGATGAGGACTTTGAGAATGATCTGGACCCCGTGAGTAACTCCCTGATGACAATGAACTGTAGTGAACAATAGACTGAATGATCATATCTGTTCTGACCTTTCTCTCTGTCCCTCTCACATACTCCATTCTCTACCCTTCTCCTCATTCCCTGTCTCTCTGTCCCTCTGACATACTCCATTCTCTACCCTTCTCCTCCTCATGCCCTGTCTCTCTGTCCCTCTCACATACTCCATTCTCTACCCTTCTCCTCATTCCCTGTCTCTCTGTCCCTCTCACATACTCCATTCTCTACCCTTCTCCTCATTCCCTGTCTCTCTGTCCCTCTCACATACTCCATTCTCTACCCTTCTCCTCCTCATGCCCTGTCTCTCTGTCCCTCTCACATACTCCATTCTCTACCCGTCTCCTCATTCCCTGTCTCTCTGTCCCTCTCACATACTCCATTCTCTACCCTTCTCCTCCTCATTCCCTGTCTCTCTGTCCCTCTCACATACTCCATTCTCTACCCTTCTCCTCATGCCCTGTCTCTCTGTCCCTCTCACATACTCCATTCTCTACCCTTCTCCTCATGCCCTGTCTCTCTGTCCCTCTCACATACTCCATTCTCTACCCTTCTCCTCATGCCCTGTCTCTCTGTCCCTCTCACATACTCCATTCTCTACCCTTCTCCTCCTCATTCCCTGTCTCTCTGTCCCTCTCACATACTCCATTCTCTACCCTTCTCCTCATGCCCTGTCTCTCTGTCCCTCTCACAATACTCCATTCTCTACCCTTCTCCTCATTCCCTGTCTCTCTGTCCCTCTCACATACTCCATTCTCTACCCTTCTCCTCCTCATGCCCTGTCTCTCTGTCCCTCTCACAATACTCCATTCTCTACCCTTCTCCTCCTCATTCCCTGTCTCTCTGTCCTTCTCACATACTCCATTCTCTACCCTTCTCCTCATTCCCTGTCTCTCTGTCCCTCTCACAATACTCCATTCTCTACCCTTCTCCTCCTCATTCCCTGTCTCTCTGTCCTTCTCACATACTCCATTCTCTACCCTTCTCCTCCTCATTCCCTGTCTCTCTGTCCTTCTCACATACTCCATTCTCTACCCTTCTCCTCATTCCCTGTCTCTCTGTCCTTCTCACATACTCCATTCTCTACCCTTCTCCTCCTCATTCCCTGTCTCTCTGTCCTTCTCACATACTCCATTCTCTACCCTTCTCCTCCTCCTTCCCTGTCTATCTAATCTGTCCCTCTCACATACTCCATTCTCTACCCTTCTCCTCCTCATTCCCTGTCTCTCTGTCCTTCTCACATACTCCATTCTCTACCCTTCTCCTCATTCCCTGTCTCTCTGTCCTTCTCACATACTCCATTCTCTACCCTTCTCCTCCTCATTCCCTGTCTATCTAATCTGTCCCTCTCACATACTCCATTCTCTACCCTTCTCCTCCTCATGCCCTGTCTATCTGTCCCTCTCAGATACTCCATTCTCTACCCTTCTCCTCATTCCGTCTATCTAATCTGTCCCTCTCACAATACTCCATTCTCTACCCTTCTCCTCCTCATGCCCTGTCTATCTGTCCCTCTCAGATACTCCATTCTCTACCCTTCTCCTCATTCCGTCTATCTAATCTGTCCCTCTCACAATACTCCATTCTCTACCCTTCTCCTCCTCATTCCCTGTCTCTCTGTCCTTCTCACATACTCCATTCTCTACCCTTCTCCTCTTCATTCCCTGTCTCTCTGTCCTTCTCACATACTCCATTCTCTACCCTTCTCCTCCTCATTCCCTGTCTCTCTGTCCCTCTCACATACTCCATTCTCTACCCTTCTCCTCATTCCCTGTCTCTCTGTCCCTCTCACATACTCCATTCTCTACCCTTCTCCTCCTCATTCCCTGTCTCTCTGTCCTTCTCACATACTCCATTCTCTACCCTTCTCCTCTTCATTCCCTGTCTCTCTGTCCTTCTCACATACTCCATTCTCTACCCTTCTCCTCCTCATTCCCTGTCTCTCTGTCCCTCTCACATACTCCATTCTCTACCCTTCTCCTCATTCCCTGTCTCTCTGTCCTTCTCACATACTCCATTCTCTACCCTTCTCCTCCTCATTCCCTGTCTCTCTGTCCCTCTCACATACTCCATTCTCTACCCTTCTCCTCATTCCCTGTCTCTCTGTCCTTCTCACATACTCCATTCTCTACCCTTCTCCTCCTCATTCCCTGTCTCTCTGTCCCTCTCACATACTCCATTCTCTACCCTTCTCCTCTTCATTCCCTGTCTCTCTGTCCTTCTCACATACTCCATTCTCTACCCTTCTCCTCCTCATTCCCTGTCTCTCTGTCCCTCTCACATACTCCATTCTCTACCCTTCTCCTCATTCCCTGTCTCTCTGTCCTTCTCACATACTCCATTCTCTACCCTTCTCCTCTTCATTCCCTGTCTCTCTGTCCCTCTCAGATACTCCATTCTCTACCCTTCTCCTCATTCCGTCTATCTAATCTGTCCCTCTCACAATACTCCATTCTCTACCCTTCTCCTCCTCATGCCCTGTCTATCTGTCCCTCTCAGATACTCCATTCTCTACCCTTCTCCTCATTCCGTCTATCTAATCTGTCCCTCTCACAATACTCCATTCTCTACCCTTCTCCTCCTCATTCCCTGTCTCTCTGTCCTTCTCACATACTCCATTCTCTACCCTTCTCCTCTTCATTCCCTGTCTCTCTGTCCTTCTCACATACTCCATTCTCTACCCTTCTCCTCCTCATTCCCTGTCTCTCTGTCCCTCTCACATACTCCATTCTCTACCCTTCTCCTCATTCCCTGTCTCTCTGTCCCTCTCACATACTCCATTCTCTACCCTTCTCCTCCTCATTCCCTGTCTCTCTGTCCTTCTCACATACTCCATTCTCTACCCTTCTCCTCTTCATTCCCTGTCTCTCTGTCCTTCTCACATACTCCATTCTCTACCCTTCTCCTCCTCATTCCCTGTCTCTCTGTCCCTCTCACATACTCCATTCTCTACCCTTCTCCTCATTCCCTGTCTCTCTGTCCTTCTCACATACTCCATTCTCTACCCTTCTCCTCCTCATTCCCTGTCTCTCTGTCCCTCTCACATACTCCATTCTCTACCCTTCTCCTCATTCCCTGTCTCTCTGTCCTTCTCACATACTCCATTCTCTACCCTTCTCCTCCTCATTCCCTGTCTCTCTGTCCCTCTCACATACTCCATTCTCTACCCTTCTCCTCTTCATTCCCTGTCTCTCTGTCCTTCTCACATACTCCATTCTCTACCCTTCTCCTCCTCATTCCCTGTCTCTCTGTCCCTCTCACATACTCCATTCTCTACCCTTCTCCTCATTCCCTGTCTCTCTGTCCTTCTCACATACTCCATTCTCTACCCTTCTCCTCTTCATTCCCTGTCTCTCTGTCCCTCTCACATACTCCATTCTCTACCCTTCTCCTCATTCCCTGTCTCTCTGTCCCTCTCACATACTCCATTCTCTACCCTTCTCCTCCTCATTCCCTGTCTATCTGTCCCTCTCAGATACTCCATTCTCTACCCTTCTCCTCATTCCCTGTCTATCTAATCTGTCCCTCTCACAATACTCCATTCTCTACCCTTCTCCTCATTCCCTGTCTCTCTGTCCCTCTCACATACTCCATTCTCTACCCTTCTCCTCCTCATTCCCTCTGTATCTGTCCCTCTCACATACTCCATTCTCTACCCATCATTCCCTGTCCACCAATGTCCTTTATCTAATCAGTCCTTCACTCTGTACTGTCTCCTTCTTCCCTCCTCTATTCCTCACCTCTCCCTCAATATATCTACTGTTTCTAACCGCACCCCCCCCCCCCTCTCTGTCCATCCCAGACGGTGGATGACCACAGCAGTCACTTCACCAGTATAGAGCTAGTGAAGAGCCGGCCAACCCACCTGCTGGTCTTCCTTCAGCACGTCATCCTGCAGTTCGACTGTTCCTCCCTGGTGAGAACTACAGTGTGTGTGTGTGTGTGTGTGTGTGTGTGTGTGTATGGTGATGTATTGTCTGGTGTGTGTGTGTGGGTGTTTATGTCCATGTTAGTGTGTGATGAGTGTCTGTCTGCTCCATGTGTACCTCTGTTTCTGTGTATCTCCAGTGATATTAAGCATGCCTGTCTCTCCCTTTTATTCTGCATGCAGACACCGTGATCCACCCAGGTACTGTTACCCCTCCACAGCCCAGACAGCCTCCCTCTCCTCACCCCTCTCCCAAACCCCCTACCTCCCCCTGCCTGTCCCTGAAGCTAGCGATGCACCTGTATTTGAATAGACACCAGACTGTCCTCCACCGACCATACCGATCACTTATCTGTCCTCCACAGTGTCACAATATGCTGTAGAAAGTCTACATACGCCTGCGTAAATGACCTCCTAATAGTGTTATCGAAAATGGTTTGTGTGTGGTACTCACATCTTCTAGCTCCCTTCCTAATTGTTCTCTCTTTCTCGTTTTCTCTCTCTCTCCCTTCCTCCCCCTCTCAGTTGTGTTACCTCCATGCTGACCTCTTCAAGTACCTCAGTACCAAAGAGACCAAGAAGCAGTTTGTGGAGTTCTACAACAGCTTCCTGGACAAGGGCGCTGTAAGTGCAAGAAACACAGGGAGCTAAGAAGCGACTGTAGAGCCAAGAGCCAGATGGCACCTCACTGTTCTGTTCCGTACTTAGTACCTATTCTGTACCGTACTTCCTCTGGTTTCTTGCTACTGGCCATTTGTCCGGCTGTACCCTCTATACCCCTCTTCCTCTCACCCTGTGTGTCTCCCCCTCTCCCTCTACTCAGTGTGTCACACTTTCTCACGCTGACAAACTACTTCCTGTTCGGGTCGTGGGAATGACCTTTGGGAAAAATGGCTATTTCTATTGCTCTTTTTCTGTTTTACACTCCCTCTCTATTCTAAAAGGATACGTTTAGTGAAAGTTCATTGGAACATTCAGAGGTAGAGAGAGACTCATGGAGTAGAAATTGTACTTCTGTTTTCTAATTTTCCTCTTGCCTGCATAAAAAAAAGAAGGTTTTCAAGTGACATCTGCTGGTGACTGTGGTGTACTGCATTGTTTGAGATTTCTATACAAATTGTGTCGTAGTGTGTGTCAGTGTGATGCATATTATCATTATGTCAAATGAAATGTTCTCTCTCTCCTCTTCAACCCACACAGATTCTCAGAGTGCAAATCCCTCACAATGTATCGTTTGAGTTGGGTAAGCCCTACTACGATCGTTCTCTTATCATTGTAGATAATGTAGCCGTCACACTGCTATTCCACCACTGGTCTACTCAGCATTATCTGGATAAAGCATGGTGTTTATGTAATCTCTCTGTCTCAGACCGTACCAGACCAGACCTGCTCAGTGAGGAGCAGCAGAGGAAGTTTGTCCAGGATGTCCAGTTGGCTCAGGCCCCAGAGGTGCTGCGACAGCTGGAAGACTTTAGGTGACACACCCACATCCATAGAACCAGCAGTGACCTCGTCAAAATCAGCCATATCTATGGAACCAGTGAAACAGCACCTATTGACTCACCAGTGATAACATTGGGTTAAAATAGTTTCTGCCCTAAACACAAACTCTCTTGTTGATCCCCATACATACGTGTGTACCAACTAGCCCTCAGCGATAATGTCAGACTGATGACAGTTATACAGTGTGAGATGTACATAGTTAAAGGGATACTTCCTGTTGTGCCTCCCTCTCAGGCAGAAGAGGATGATGGGTATGACCCCTAACGCGGCAGAGCTGCTGGAGGTGGAGTCTCACTACCCCACCGATCGTATCCCCATGGAGATGAAGGAGAAGGCCGTGGCAGAGACCCTGCTGGACAAAATGTCTGAGATCCAGTGAGTAGACGGCTGGGGTGGATTATTGACTATCATAATGCAGTACTACATAGCGTGTAGATTTTATGTAACTTCATAGATAAAGGTACAGTCTAATTAGCCAAGTTAAACCTCCCATGGCTTTGTTTGGGGGCAAGTTTAATTTGAATTCAATTAAATACTTTTTAGTATCATCATGACATCACGGGCCTCTAGACATCACAGTTCCAGTCCCTCAGCGGGCATTTCTAGAATATGGTGCAGAAATACACACATTGACACAACCAGTTCAACACACAGGGACCACTAGGGGGATAGATGGATGATTAAAGACATGGAGGAGAGAGAGTGATTTGGGGTGAAAAGAAAGAGAGACAACAGTGATTGGAACAGAGAGGGTGAAAGGGAGAAGGAGGAGAGGAAGCAGAGGGAGAAGGATAGAGTCAGCAGTGCCACGTTGGCAGGAAGGCTCTCCCCTGGCATGCTGCCAACAGGAGGGAGGGGGAGGATGGAGAGTAGGGGCAGTGCAGTGTTATTGATGCAGTCCGGCCGCCGGACACAGAGAGAGTGTAGGGGGAAGTTCATCTATCTCTGACCCAGTAGCCAGACACAATGAATTAACACTGGAACAAGTGAGGAGGAGAGCAGGAGACAAGCTCTTTAACCTGTAGTGTGAAGAGAGAGGATGAATGAGTGACTATAAGAGAGAGACCAACAAAGGGAAAAGGGATATGCCCAATGCATAAGTCCCTTTTCTCTGGTTACTACTGTATTGTCAGTGGAGGAAGTATGAAAAGCTTGTCAGCAGGCAGTGTCAAACACATCATAAAGCAGCTTCCCACCGGCTCTGTTACTGACACAATCAACTCTCTCTGTTACTGACTCACAATCAACTCTCTCTGTTACTGACTCACAATCAACTCTCTCTGTTACTGACTCACAATCAACTCTCTCTGTTACTGACTCACAATCAACTCTCTCTGTTACTGACTCACAATCAACTCTCTCTGTTACTGACTCACAATCAACTCTCTCTGTTACTGACTCACAATCAACTCTCCCTGTTACTCACTCACAATCAACTCTCTCTGTTACTGACACAATCAACTCTCTCTGTTACTGACTCACAATCAACTCTCTCTGTTACTGACTCACAATCAACTCTCTCTGTTACTGACTCACAATCAACTCTCTCTGTTACTGACTCACAATCAACTCTCTCTGTTACTGACTCACAATCAACTCTCTCTGTTACTGACTCACAATCAACTCTCTCTGTTACTGACTCACAATCAACTCACTCACAATCAACTCTCTCTGTTACTCACTCACAATCAACTCTCTCTGTTACTGACTCACTCACAATCAACTCTCTCTGTTACTGACTCACTCACAATCAACTCTCTCTGTTACTCACTCACAATCAACTCTCTCTGTTACTCACTCACAATCAACTCTCTCTGTTACTCACTCACAATCAACTCTCTCTGTTACTCACTCACAATCAACTCTCTCTGTTACTCACTCACAATCAACTCTCTGTTACTCACTCACAATCAACTCTCTCTGTTACTCACTCACAATCAACTCTCTCTGTTACTGACTCACAATCAACTCACTCACAATCAACTCTCTCTGTTACTCACTCACAATCAACTCTCTCTGTTACTGACTCACAATCAACTCTCTCTGTTACTGACTCACAATCAACTCTCTCTGTTACTGACTCACAATCAACTCTCTCTGTTACTGACTCACAATCAACTCTCTCTGTTACTGACTCACAATCAACTCACTCACAATCAACTCTCTCTGTTACTCACTCACAATCAACTCTCTCTGTTACTGACTCACAATCAACTCTCTCTGTTACTGACTCACAATCAACTCTCTCTGTTACTGACTCACAATCAACTCTCTCTGTTACTGACTCACAATCAACTCTCTCTGTTACTGACTCACAATCAACTCTCTCTGTTACTCACTCACAATCAACTCTCTCTGTTACTGACTCACAATCAACTCTCTCTGTTACTGACTACAACAGAGTTATTCATTTTTTCTGCCCATTTAGATTCACTTACACCATCCTCTGCTCTCCTCCACAATCCCACACTCGCCCTCGTTCAGCTGCTACCCGTCTCTCCCCCTCTCTCCGCCACAACATGGTGATCTCACCTCCTCTGTTTCCCATTGGTCAGTCAGTGGAATGAAGGGATGGGCTTGGCGTCCTGATTGGCTTGGGGAATCCCGAGGAAACCCCTCCCTTTATGTTAATAGAAAAGAAAAACAGTAGGATCTCATTTCCATATTCTTGCCTGCTAGTTGCATCAGACTAAAACACAGTTAAATAGTAATTTCCACTGTCCTGGAGCATTGTTTGATTTTTCCGCCCACCCTGCAGACAACTCCCAGAGAGCAGCTGTGCCTTGACTTCACACGTATCTTTTGCAGATAGTTAGACAGCTGATACCTTGCCTTGTGCAGAAAAGCAGATTGGATAGATTTGTACAGATTAGATTTTTGCAGTGTTTTAGTTTAAAAACAATTGTCAATAGTTTCTTGTGCATTGTTTTGGGTGCAGCTTTTAATGCATCTCTCATTGTTTTAGACCTTGTTTTATTATGTCCCTTTTTTTGTTGGAAAGATCAGAATATGTTCAGTAGCCTCTGCTCTGAACACAATATCACTGCAGTCAGATTTGAGTTGGATCAGGAGAAACTTAGTCACTTCAGATTCCACCGTCCCAAAACAGAGTTAAGAATAGGTTGAGAAAGAGCGTTGGAAAATGCCACTTAATCGACTCCGCCGGTAAGTCTACAGACTTGACAATGTCTGCACTTATCTTTCTATCTCTTTAATATCTATTCATCTCCTCTCTTTCAGTCCCTCCATCGTCGCAGACGAGGAGAAATGGTGAGTTCTGTGTTTCACGGTGCTGTGTGTGTCTGAACCACTTCTGTCAATGTGTGAATGCATGCTAGACATGCTTTGTCCAGCTCCCTGCTTAGATTCATTGATGTTTTAAAGTCCATACATACATGCCTTATATTTATTTGACCTTCCTCCTCAATTAGTTTGTTTTGCTCTATAGTTGTATTTTGTGCAGACTTCAGTACTGTAGGTGTACGTTGTGCAGACTTCAGTACTGTAGGTGAACGTTGTGTAGACTTCAGTACTGTAGGTGAACGTTGTGCAGACTTCAGTACTGTAGGTGTACGTTGTGCAGACTTCAGTACTGTAGGTGAACGTTGTGCAGACTTCAGTACTGTAGGTGTACGTTGTGCAGACTTCAGTACTGTAGGTGAAGGTTGTGCAGACTTCAGTACTGTAGGTGAACGTTGTGCAGACTTCAGTACTGTAGGTGTACGTTGTGCAGACTTCAGTACTGTAGGTGAACGTTGTGCAGACTTCAGTACTGTAGGTGAACGTTGTGTAGACTTCAGTACTGTAGGTGTACGTTGTGTAGACTTCAGTACTGTAGGTGAACGTTGTGCAGACTTCAGTACTGTAGGTGAACGTTGCGCAGACTTCAGTACTGTAGGTGTACGTTGTGTAGACTTCAGTACTGTAGGTGAACGTTGTGTAGACTTCAGTACTGTAGGTGAACGTTGTGCAGACTTCAGTACTGTAGGTGAACGTTGTGCAGACTTCAGTACTGTAGGTGAACGTTGTGCAGACTTCAGTACTGTAGGTGAACGTTGTGCAGACTTCAGTACTGTAGGTGAACGTTGTGTAGACTTCAGTACTGTAGGTGAACGTTGTGCAGACTTCAGTACTGTAGGTGTACGTTGTGCAGACTTCAGTACTGTAGGTGAACGTTGTGCAGACTTCAGTACTGTAGGTGTACGTTGTGCAGACTTCAGTACTGTAGGTGTACGTTGTGCAGACTTCAGTACTGTAGGTGTACGTTGTGCAGACTTCAGTACTGTAGGTGTACGTTGTGTAGACTTCAGTACTGTAGGTGTACGTTGTGCAGACTTCAGTACTGTAGGTGTACGTTGTGTAGACTTCAGTACTGTAGGTGAACGTTGTGTAGACTTCAGTACTGTAGGTGTACGTTGTGCAGACTTCAGTACTGTAGGTGAACGTTGCGCAGACTTCAGTACTGTAGGTGAACGTTGTGCAGACTTCAGTACTGTAGGTGAACGTTGCGCAGACTTCAGTACTGTAGGTGAACGTTGTGCAGACTTCAGTACTGTAGGTGTACGTTGTGCAGACTTCAGTACTGTAGGTGTACGTTGTGTAGACTTCAGTACTGTAGGTGAACGTTGTGCAGACTTCAGTACTGTAGGTGTACGTTGTGCAGACTTCAGTACTGTAGGTGTACGTTGTGCAGACTTCAGTACTGTAGGTGTACGTTGTGCAGACTTCAGTACTGTAGGTGAACGTTGTGCAGACTTCAGTACTGTAGGTGTACGTTGCGTAGACTTCAGTACTGTAGGTGAACGTTGTGCAGACTTCAGTACTGTAGGTGTACGTTGTGCAGACTTCAGTACTGTAGGTGTACGTTGTGCAGACTTCAGTACTGTAGGTGAACGTTGTGCAGACTTCAGTACTGTAGGTGAACGTTGTGCAGACTTCAGTACTGTAGGTGAACGTTGTGTAGACTTCAGTACTGTAGGTGAACGTTGTGCAGACTTCAGTACTGTAGGTGTACGTTGTGCAGACTTCAGTACTGTAGGTGAACGTTGTGTAGACTTCAGTACTGTAGGTGAACGTTGTGCAGACTTCAGTACTGTAGGTGTACGTTGTGCAGACTTCAGTACTGTAGGTGAACGTTGTGTAGACTTCAGTACTGTAGGTGAACGTTGTGTAGACTTCAGTACTGTAGGTGTACGTTGTGCAGACTTCAGTACTGTAGGTGAACGTTGTGTAGACTTCAGTACTGTAGGTGAACGTTGTGTAGACTTCAGTACTGTAGGTGAACGTTGTGCAGACTTCAGTACTGTAGGTGAACGTTGTGCAGACTTCAGTACTGTAGGTGAACGTTGTGTAGACTTCAGTACTGTAGGTGAACGTTGTGCAGACTTCAGTACTGTAGGTGTACGTTGTGCAGACTTCAGTACTGTAGGTGTACGTTGTGCAGACTTCAGTACTGTAGGTGTACGTTGCGCAGACTTCAGTACTGTAGGTGTACGTTGCGTAGACTTCAGTACTGTAGGTGAACGTTGCGCAGACTTCAGTACTGTAGGTGTACGTTGCGCAGACTTCAGTACTGTAGGTGTACGTTGCGCAGACTTCAGTACTGTAGGTGAACGTTGCGCAGACTTCAGTACTGTAGGTGAACGTTGCGCAGACTTCAGTACTGTAGGTGAACGTTGCGCAGACTTCAGTACTGTAGGTGAACGTTGCGCAGACTTCAGTACTGTAGGTGTACGTTGCGCAGACTTCAGTACTGTAGGTGTACGTTGCGTAGACTTCAGTACTGTAGGTGAACGTTGCGCAGACTTCAGTACTGTAGGTGTACGTTGCGCAGACTTCAGTACTGTAGGTGAACGTTGCGCAGACTTCAGTACTGTAGGTGAACGTTGCGCAGACTTCAGTACTGTAGGTGAACGTTGCGCAGACTTCAGTACTGTAGGTGAACGTTGTGCAGACTTCAGTACTGTAGGTGAACGTTGTGCAGACTTCAGTACTGTAGGTGAACGTTGTGCAGACTTCAGTACTGTAGGTGAACGTTGTGCAGACTTCAGTACTGTAGGTGAACGTTGTGCAGACTTCAGTACTGTAGGTGAACGTTGTGTAGACTTCAGTACTGTAGGTGAACGTTGTGTAGACTTCAGTACTGTAGGTGTACGTTGTGCAGACTTCAGTACTGTAGGTGTACGTTGTACAGACTTCAGTACTGTAGGTGTACGTTGTGCAGACTTCTTCAGTACTGTAGGTGAACGTTGCGCAGACTTCAGTACTGTAGGTGTACGTTGTGTAGACTTCAGTACTGTAGGTGTATGCTGTGCAGACTTCAGTACTGTAGGTGAACGTTGTGCAGACTTCAGTACTGTAGGTGTACGTTGTGCAGACTTCAGTACTGTAGGTGAACGTTGTGCAGACTTCAGTACTGTAGGTGTACGTTGCGTAGACTTCAGTACTGTAGGTGAACGTTGTGCAGACTTCAGTACTGTAGGTGAACGTTGTGCAGACTTCAGTACTGTAGGTGTACGTTGTGCAGACTTCAGTACTGTAGGTGAACGTTGTGTAGACTTCAGTACTGTAGGTGAACGTTGTGTAGACTTCAGTACTGTAGGTGAACGTTGTGTAGACTTCAGTACTGTAGGTGTACGTTGTGCAGACTTCAGTACTGTAGGTGAACGTTGTGTAGACTTCAGTACTGTAGGTGAACGTTGTGTAGACTTCAGTACTGTAGGTGTACGTTGTGCAGACTTCAGTACTGTAGGTGTACGTTGTGCAGACTTCAGTACTGTAGGTGAACGTTGTGTAGACTTCAGTACTGTAGGTGAACGTTGTGCAGACTTCAGTACTGTAGGTGAACGTTGTGTAGACTTCAGTACTGTAGGTGAACGTTGTGTAGACTTCAGTACTGTAGGTGAACGTTGTGTAGACTTCAGTACTGTAGGTGAACGTTGTGCAGACTTCAGTACTGTAGGTGAACGTTGTGTAGACTTCAGTACTGTAGGTGAACGTTGTGTAGACTTCAGTACTGTAGGTGTACGTTGTGCAGACTTCAGTACTGTAGGTGTACGTTGTGCAGACTTCAGTACTGTAGGTGTACGTTGTGCAGACTTCAGTACTGTAGGTGTACGTTGTGTAGACTTCAGTACTGTAGGTGTACGTTGTGCAGACTTCAGTACTGTAGGTGTACGTTGTGTAGACTTCAGTACTGTAGGTGAACGTTGTGTAGACTTCAGTACTGTAGGTGTACGTTGCGCAGACTTCAGTACTGTAGGTGAACGTTGCGCAGACTTCAGTACTGTAGGTGAACGTTGCGCAGACTTCAGTACTGTAGGTGTACGTTGCGCAGACTTCAGTACTGTAGGTGTACGTTGTGTAGACTTCAGTACTGTAGGTGAACGCTGCGCAGACTTCAGTACTGTAGGTGTAAGTTGCGCAGACTTCAGTACTGTAGGTGAACGTTGCGCAGACTTCAGTACTGTAGGTGAACGTTGCGCAGACTTCAGTACTGTAGGTGAACGTTGCGCAGACTTCAGTACTATAGGTGAACGTTGCGCAGACTTCAGTACTGTAGGTGAACGTTGTGCAGACTTCAGTACTGTAGGTGAACGTTGTGCAGACTTCAGTACTGTAGGTGAACGTTGTGCAGACTTCAGTACTGTAGGTGAACGTTGTGCAGACTTCAGTACTGTAGGTGAACGTTGTGTAGACTTCAGTATTGTAGGTGAACGTTGTGTAGACTTCAGTACTGTAGGTGAACGTTGTGTAGACTTCAGTACTGTAGGTGTACGTTGTGCAGACTTCAGTACTGTAGGTGTACGTTGCGCAGACTTCTTCAGTACTGTAGGTGAACGTTGCGCAGACTTCAGTACTGTAGGTGTACGTTGTGTAGACTTCAGTACTGTAGGTGTATGCTGTGCAGACTTCAGTACTGTAGGTGAACGTTGTGCAGACTTCAGTACTGTAGGTGTACGTTGTGCAGACTTCAGTACTGTAGGTGAATGTTGTGCAGACTTCAGTACTGTAGGTGTACGTTGCGTAGACTTCAGTACTGTAGGTGAACGTTGTGCAGACTTCAGTACTGTAGGTGTACGTTGTGCAGACTTCAGTACTGTAGGTGAACGTTGTGCAGACTTCAGTACTGTAGGTGAACGTTGTGTAGACTTCAGTACTGTAGGTGAACGTTGTGTAGACTTCAGTACTGTAGGTGTACGTTGTGCAGACTTCAGTACTGTAGGTGAACGTTGTGTAGACTTCAGTACTGTAGGTGAACGTTGTGTAGACTTCAGTACTGTAGGTGTACGTTGTGCAGACTTCAGTACTGTAGGTGAACGTTGTGTAGACTTCAGTACTGTAGGTGAACAGTGCGCAGACTTCAGTACTGTAGGTGAACGTTGCGCAGACTTCAGTACTGTAGGTGAACGTTGCGCAGACTTCAGTACTGTAGGTGAACGTTGCGTAGACTTCAGTACTGTAGGTGTACGTTGTGTAGACTTCAGTACTGTAGGTGTACGTTGTGCAGACTTCAGTACTGTAGGTGTACGTTGTGTAGACTTCAGTACTGTAGGTGAACGTTGTGTAGACTTCAGTACTGTAGGTGTACGTTGTGCAGACTTCAGTACTGTAGGTGAACGTTGCGCAGACTTCAGTACTGTAGGTGAACAGTGCGCAGACTTCAGTACTGTAGGTGAACGTTGCGCAGACTTCAGTACTGCAGGTGAACGTTGAGCAGACTTCAGTACTGTAGGTGAACGTTGTGCAGACTTCAGTACTGTAGGTGAACGTTGTGCAGACTTCAGTACTGTAGGTGAACGTTGTGCAGACTTCAGTACTGTAGGTGTACTTTGTGTAGACTTCAGTACTGTAGGTGAACGTTGTGTAGACTTCAGTACTGTAGGTGTACGTTGTGTAGACTTCAGTACTGTAGGTGAACGTTGTGTAGACTTCAGTACTGCAGGTGAACGTTGTGCAGACTTCAGTACTGTAGGTGAACGTTGTGCAGACTTCAGTACTGTAGGTGTACGTTGTGCAGACTTCAGTACTGTAGGTGTACGTTGTGCAGACTTCAGTACTGTAGGTGAACGTTGTGCAGACTTCAGTACTGTAGGTGTACGTTGTGCAGACTTCAGTACTGTAGGTGTACGTTGTGCAGACTTCAGTACTGTAGGTGTACGTTGTGCAGACTTCAGTACTGTAGGTGAACGTTGTGCAGACTTCAGTACTGTAGGTGAACGTTGTGCAGACTTCAGTACTGTAGGTGAACGTTGTGCAGACTTCAGTACTGTAGGTGTACGTTGTGCAGACTTCAGTACTGCAGGTGAACGTTGTGCAGACTTCAGTACTGTAGGTGAACGTTGTGCAGACTTCAGTACTGTAGGTGTACGTTGTGCAGACTTCAGTACTGTAGGTGTACGTTGTGCAGACTTCAGTACTGTAGGTGAACGCTGTGCAGACTTCAGTACTGTAGGTGTACGTTGTGCAGACTTCAGTACTGTAGGTGTACTTTGCGCAGACTTCAGTACTGTAGGTGTACGTTGCGCAGACTTCAGTACTGTAGGTGAACGTTGTGCAGACTTCAGTACTGTAGGTGTACGTTGTGCAGACTTCAGTACTGTAGGTGTACGTTGTGCAGACTTCAATACTGTAGGTGTACGTTGTGCAGACTTCAATACTGTAGGTGAACGTTGTGCAGACTTCAGTACTGTAGGTGTACGTTGCGCAGACTTCAGTACTGTAGGTGTACGTTGCGTAGACTTCAGTACTGTAGGTGAACGTTGCGCAGACTTCAGTACTGTAGGTGAACGTTGCGCAGACTTCAGTACTGTAGGTGTACTTTGCGCAGACTTCAGTACTGTAGGTGTACGTTGCGCAGACTTCAGTACTGTAGGTGAACGTTGCGCAGACTTCAGTACTGTAGGTGAACGTTGCGCAGACTTCAGTACTGTAGGTGAACGTTGCGCAGACTTCAGTACTGTAGGTGAACAGTGCGCAGACTTCAGTACTGTAGGTGAACAGTGCGCAGACTTCAGTACTGTAGGTGAACGTTGCGCAGACTTCAGTACTGTAGGTGAACGTTGAGCAGACTTCAGTACTGTAGGTGAACGTTGAGCAGACTTCAGTACTGTAGGTGAACGTTGTGCAGACTTCAGTACTGTAGGTGAACGTTGTGCAGACTTCAGTACTGTAGGTGTACTTTGTGTAGACTTCAGTACTGTAGGTGAACGTTGTGCAGACTTCAGTACTGTAGGTGTACTTTGTGTAGACTTCAGTACTGTAGGTGAACGTTGTGCAGACTTCAGTACTGTAGGTGAACGTTGTGCAGACTTCAGTACTGTAGGTGAACGTTGTGCAGACTTCAGTACTGTAGGTGTACGTTGTGCAGACTTCAGTACTGTAGGTGTACGTTGTGCAGACTTCAGTACTGTAGGTGAACGTTGTGTAGACTTCAGTACTGTAGGTGAACGTTGTGTAGACTTCAGTACTGTAGGTGTATGTTGTGCAGACTTCAGTACTGTAGGTGAACGTTGTGTAGACTTCAGTACTGTAGGTGAACAGTGCGCAGACTTCAGTACTGTAGGTGAACGTTGCGCAGACTTCAGTACTGTAGGTGAACGTTGCGCAGACTTCAGTACTGTAGGTGAACGTTGCGTAGACTTCAGTACTGTAGGTGTACGTTGTGTAGACTTCAGTACTGTAGGTGTACGTTGTGCAGACTTCAGTACTGTAGGTGTACGTTGTGTAGACTTCAGTACTGTAGGTGAACGTTGTGTAGACTTCAGTACTGTAGGTGTACGTTGTGCAGACTTCAGTACTGTAGGTGAACGTTGCGCAGACTTCAGTACTGTAGGTGAACAGTGCGCAGACTTCAGTACTGTAGGTGAACGTTGCGCAGACTTCAGTACTGCAGGTGAACGTTGAGCAGACTTCAGTACTGTAGGTGAACGTTGTGCAGACTTCAGTACTGTAGGTGAACGTTGTGCAGACTTCAGTACTGTAGGTGAACGTTGTGCAGACTTCAGTACTGTAGGTGTACTTTGTGTAGACTTCAGTACTGTAGGTGAACGTTGTGTAGACTTCAGTACTGTAGGTGTACGTTGTGTAGACTTCAGTACTGTAGGTGAACGTTGTGTAGACTTCAGTACTGCAGGTGAACGTTGTGCAGACTTCAGTACTGTAGGTGAACGTTGTGCAGACTTCAGTACTGTAGGTGTACGTTGTGCAGACTTCAGTACTGTAGGTGTACGTTGTGCAGACTTCAGTACTGTAGGTGAACGTTGTGCAGACTTCAGTACTGTAGGTGTACGTTGTGCAGACTTCAGTACTGTAGGTGTACGTTGTGCAGACTTCAGTACTGTAGGTGTACGTTGTGCAGACTTCAGTACTGTAGGTGAACGTTGTGCAGACTTCAGTACTGTAGGTGAACGTTGTGCAGACTTCAGTACTGCAGGTGAACGTCGTGCAGACTTCAGTACTGCAGGTGTACGTCGTGCAGACTTCAGTACTGCAGGTGAACGTCGTGCAGACTTCAGTACTGTAGGTGAACGTTGTGCAGACTTCAGTACTGTAGGTGTACGTTGTGCAGACTTCAGTACTGTAGGTGTACGTTGTGCAGACTTCAGTACTGTAGGTGAACGCTGTGCAGACTTCAGTACTGTAGGTGTACGTTGTGCAGACTTCAGTACTGTAGGTGTACGTTGTGCAGACTTCAGTACTGTAGGTGTACGTTGTGCAGACTTCAGTACTGTAGGTGAACGTTGTGCAGACTTCAGTACTGTAGGTGAACGTTGTGCAGACTTCAGTACTGTAGGTGAACGTTGTGCAGACTTCAGTACTGTAGGTGTACGTTGTGCAGACTTCAGTACTGTAGGTGTACGTTGTGCAGACTTCAATACTGTAGGTGTACGTTGTGCAGACTTCAATACTGTAGGTGAACGTTGTGCAGACTTCAGTACTGTAGGTGTACGTTGCGCAGACTTCAGTACTGTAGGTGTACGTTGCGTAGACTTCAGTACTGTAGGTGAACGTTGCGCAGACTTCAGTACTGTAGGTGAACGTTGCGCAGACTTCAGTACTGTAGGTGTACTTTGTGCAGACTTCAGTACTGTAGGTGAACGTTGTGCAGACTTCAGTACTGTAGGTGTACTTTGTGTAGACTTCAGTACTGTAGGTGAACGTTGTGCAGACTTCAGTACTGTAGGTGAACGTTGTGCAGACTTCAGTACTGTAGGTGTACGTTGTGCAGACTTCAGTACTGTAGGTGTACGTTGTGCAGACTTCAGTACTGTAGGTGAACGTTGTGTAGACTTCAGTACTGTAGGTGAACGTTGTGTAGACTTCAGTACTGTAGGTGTACGTTGTGCAGACTTCAGTACTGTAGGTGAACGTTGCGCAGACTTCAGTACTGTAGGTGAACAGTGCGCAGACTTCAGTACTGTAGGTGAACGTTGCGCAGACTTCAGTACTGTAGGTGAACGTTGCGCAGACTTCAGTACTGTAGGTGAACGTTGCGTAGACTTCAGTACTGTAGGTGTACGTTGTGTAGACTTCAGTACTGTAGGTGTACGTTGTGCAGACTTCAGTACTGTAGGTGTACGTTGTGTAGACTTCAGTACTGTAGGTGAACGTTGTGTAGACTTCAGTACTGTAGGTGTACGTTGTGCAGACTTCAGTACTGTAGGTGAACGTTGCGCAGACTTCAGTACTGTAGGTGAACAGTGCGCAGACTTCAGTACTGTAGGTGAACGTTGCGCAGACTTCAGTACTGCAGGTGAACGTTGAGCAGACTTCAGTACTGTAGGTGAACGTTGTGCAGACTTCAGTACTGTAGGTGAACGTTGTGCAGACTTCAGTACTGTAGGTGAACGTTGTGCAGACTTCAGTACTGTAGGTGTACTTTGTGTAGACTTCAGTACTGTAGGTGAACGTTGTGTAGACTTCAGTACTGTAGGTGTACGTTGTGTAGACTTCAGTACTGTAGGTGAACGTTGTGTAGACTTCAGTACTGCAGGTGAACGTTGTGCAGACTTCAGTACTGTAGGTGAACGTTGTGCAGACTTCAGTACTGTAGGTGTACGTTGTGCAGACTTCAGTACTGTAGGTGTACGTTGTGCAGACTTCAGTACTGTAGGTGAACGTTGTGCAGACTTCAGTACTGTAGGTGTACGTTGTGCAGACTTCAGTACTGTAGGTGTACGTTGTGCAGACTTCAGTACTGTAGGTGTACGTTGTGCAGACTTCAGTACTGTAGGTGAACGTTGTGCAGACTTCAGTACTGTAGGTGAACGTTGTGCAGACTTCAGTACTGTAGGTGAACGTTGTGCAGACTTCAGTACTGCAGGTGTACGTTGTGCAGACTTCAGTACTGCAGGTGAACGTTGTGCAGACTTCAGTACTGTAGGTGAACGTTGTGCAGACTTCAGTACTGTAGGTGTACGTTGTGCAGACTTCAGTACTGTAGGTGTACGTTGTGCAGACTTCAGTACTGTAGGTGAACGCTGTGCAGACTTCAGTACTGTAGGTGTACGTTGTGCAGACTTCAGTACTGTAGGTGTACGTTGTGCAGACTTCAGTACTGTAGGTGTACGTTGTGCAGACTTCAGTACTGTAGGTGAACGTTGTGCAGACTTCAGTACTGTAGGTGAACGTTGTGCAGACTTCAGTACTGTAGGTGAACGTTGTGCAGACTTCAGTACTGTAGGTGTACGTTGTGCAGACTTCAGTACTGTAGGTGTACGTTGTGCAGACTTCAATACTGTAGGTGTACGTTGTGCAGACTTCAATACTGTAGGTGAACGTTGTGCAGACTTCAGTACTGTAGGTGTACGTTGCGCAGACTTCAGTACTGTAGTGTACGTGTGCGAGACTTCAGTTACTGAGGTGACGTTGCGCAGACTTCAGTAATGTAGGTGAAGCTTGCGCAGACTTCAGTATAGGTAGCGGGTAACTTGTGCAGACTTAGTACTGTAGGTGAACGTGTGCAGACTTCAGTACTGTAGGTGTACGTTGTGCAGACTTCAAGTACTGTGGTTGTA